>NC_066567.1:1711974-1804474 GCF_024679095.1 Eriocheir sinensis | reverse complement strand
TGATCACTCTTCATTAGAACGCGATTATCTCCTCTTCGTTGACGTGTATAAGGCGAAGCGGCTGAGAATACCGCTTCTGGACAGCATGTGAGTTGAAAACCGTGCAGCGTATAGCGGCGGGAGTCGAACCTGGGTCGTAGGGATCACTACGTCTGCTCCCTAGCCACTCAGCCACCTCCCCCTCCCCATTAACAGTGACGTAGAGGGCTTAAAAAAAATGCGTTCAAGTAATTATTAATCTTATCTCTGAAGCATTTTCTCCTCCATGCAGCCACCAGCGTGAAGCAGGGGTGCCGCCCGCCGCGCCGCGTGACCGAGCGCTGGCTGGGTGTCGGTACAGCCTTGCGGGGAGGCTCGAACGCTGGTCACTGGTGTCGCGTATTATTAGGGCCGCGCGCTGACCACTCGTCCACCGCTTCTTACAAATATTATAACGGTTTCTTTTGTTTTTCTTTTTCTTTTTCTTCATCCTCTTCTTCTTCTTCTTTTTTCTTTTTCGTTTTCTTCTTCTTCTTCTTCTTTTCTTCTTTTTCTTTTTCTTTTTCTTTTAATTTTTCCTTTTTCCTTTTTCTTCTTTTATTTTTGTTACTGCTACTACTACTACTACTACTATTAAACCCCCTCCTCTCTCTCTCTCTCTCTCTCTCTCTCTCTCTCAAAAGATAAATGTTGTCACCTCGTTGCCACTTTTCAATGAATCAAGCGAAGATCACGTGATCAGCCCACCTTAGCAACAAGACCAGGTGTGTTGGTGTGCTCTGGGGGGGGGGGAGGAGGGGGGGGGGTACGCAGCGTTACCTGTTGTCGCTTCCTCCAGGTGGCAGACAGGTACGATCGCCGCCGCTGAGGGTCCGGGGCAAGGTGAAGGAGAGGTGGCGGGGGGGGGGGGGGGGGGGTACGTCATCCCCTTATTTTTTCGCGGGTCAAGAGTGTCGATAGGTTACGTAAAGGGGAGAGTGATAGACCTTAAGTGCATCGCGGGACACTTAACACTATAGAACATATGGATAAGGGAGAGCGCAGCAAGACGCCTCTCCACCCGAAACTGACCTCTCTTTTGGCCCACTCTACTTTTGTCTATTACGGGTGTGGATATGTAATGTACTGCACCGTGTATTATACCTCCATGCTTTGTTTGAGTAGACAGCTTAAGGGGTAAAGATTCAGAATAAGTAAGTTGATCTATCTCCATAATTATCTAACCAACGTGTGTTTTCTCTTAGTCAACCCGAAATTGACCTCTCTTTTGGGCACTTTACTTTTGTCTTTTATAGGAGCGTCGAATAGCGCGGGCTTAAACTTCTGTAACCATATTAGATCCTCTGGCAAACATTATTACTAACATGTTGTGAGATCTTTGTTTATATCTTCATTCAGCTCTTCTGCGTCCGTCTCCCTCACTGTATACAACACCCACCTCCTTGAACTGCCTCTGTGTGTGTTTAAGGGGTAAAGATTCATAATAAGTAAGTTAATCTATCTCCATAATGATCTAACCAACGTGTGTTTTCTCTTAGTCAACCCGAAATTGACCTCTCTTTTGGGCACTCTACTTTTGTCTTTTATAGAAGCGGCGAGTAGCAGGCTTTTTTTTTTTTTTGTACTTTTTTTATTGCCCTTGAGCCGTGTCCTCTGATGTAAAAAAAAAAAAAAAAAATCGAGTCAAGACGCCTCTCCACCCGAAATTGACCTCTCTTTCGCCCACTCTTCACTTTTGTCTATTATGGGAGCGGTGAGTAGACAGCTTAATAATGATTCCGAATAAGTAAGTTAATCTATCTCCATAATTATCTAACCAGCGTATGTTTTCTCTTTCCTTTATTAGAGAGAGCGGTACATGACACCTAATTTGATCGTGTACTTTTCCTCTCACACACTCCGGCCTCTCTGGTTCACAACTTAAGATAAAGAACGAGTATAACGTAAGTAATCGTAATTGTTGCATCAGCATTGGGCATAAGACAAACTTTCTGGTCACCGCTGCAGCTTACAATACATCGCTTCCTATACAAGACACCGTTCCAGCTTACTATATAACGTTTCACAGGATGGCCAGAAACAAGGGGCTGCGTCATGCTGGGCTCCTATTGTGCTTGAACCCGCTACAGGAATAGATATAGGTTAGATAAAAGGTATAAGGAGAAAGGTATGAGCGCTTGATTAACTGGTTAGCGAGCGAGCGAGCGAGCGAGCGAATCAGTGAGGAGAGCTTCGATTGCGATAGATACGAAAGTTATGAACGCTTGAGTAACTGGTTAGCGAGCGAGCGAGCGAACCAGTGAGGAGAGCTTCGATTAAGTTATATACTAACCATTCCACAAGAGTCACAACGGGTTTTAGGCTTTGAATGGAACCAGGCTAACCTAAGCGTCTATATACCTGTTTTATACCAGTGAGGAGAGCTTCGATTGCGGTAGATACGAACCATTGCACAAGAATTTAAGGGTTTTATAGATTTTGATACCTAACTAACCTAAGCGTCTATATACCTGTTTTATACCAGTGAGGAGAGCTTCGATTGAGGACCGTGCGGACCATTGCACAAGAGTAAGGATTTGGGTTTGACTGGTACCTGACTAATTTAAGCGTCTATTATTACCTGTTATTACGGATTCAGCCCCATTAAGCAACTCAGAATGGCCGACAAATGGCTTTAATTCACATACATTCGGTGCTTCGGATTATATTCACTCGTCTCGTTTCTCTTCATAGCTGGGGCGGACGGCGGTGGCGGAGGGTGAGGTGTACGGCGCTGGGCTGCCCGAGGAGATGGTGAAGACACGATTCCTGGGGCCTGGTGCTTGCTGGGACGTCTGGACAGCTGAGCATCACGGTAAGTCCTCTTTAGTGCGTTTTAGTATAGACTCTGGAAGGGGTGTAATGTTTAGAGGCATAGGAGTGAATATATCGTTACGTTGAATTGGCTAACAGGTACTTTGGGTTATAGGTAATACTGGAGTCCGTGGTCATAGTGCATAGATTTGTACGAGTCTAAAGCAGTTAATGGGTATCCTTATGTGTGTGACTGGTCAGCGTGGTTACAAGTATATATTAACCTCTTTTAGTGACCTTAAGACATCAAGGAGAGGAATGACGAGGTCGGGAGAGGAATGACGAGGCCGGGAGAGGATTGACGAGACAGGGAGAGGAATGACGAGGCCAGGAGAGGAATGACGAGACAGGGAGAGGATTGACGAGACAGGGAGAGGAATGACGAGACAGAGAGGAATGACGAGGCCGGGAGAGGAATGACGAGACAGGGAGAGGAGTGACGAAGCAGGGAGAGAGGGCAGTATGTGTGGAGAGGGAGAAACATGAAACAGGGAGAGTAAGAGAAGGTAAAATTGTGGGAGAGGCGGAGAGGAAGGGAGAGAACAAGAGAGGGAGAGTAAGAAAAAGGGAGAGAGGAGGAGAAGGTAAAATTGTGGGAGAGACAGGGAGAGGAAGGGAGAGAGGAAGAGAATAAGGTAAAATTATGGGAGAGACAGGGAGAGGAAGAGAGCAAGAAAGGGAGAGTAAGAGAGAGTAGACAAGGAAGAGAAGGAGAGGAAGGGAGAGAGCGAGGGAGGGAGAGAGCGAGAGAGGGAGAGTAAGAGAGAGTAGACAACTGCACATAGGCTGGAAGAGGCTGACGGTATATGGTTTTAATTCCAGGTGTTCAGTGTGGTGTTTCCAGGTATAAGCAGTGACTCGTGTGCTGCCGGGCGCTGGTGTGGACCGACCCGATGCCGACAGACCGCTTGAGACGAGTAGAGAAACCCTGGACTGCCCCGAAGACACATGGTGGGTGGTATTACTGGCGTTTTTTTACCTTGTTCGTTAGTGTATGAAATATCTGGTATACTCGTGTAAGGAATGGTATCTTGTTAGTCATTGGAAGCATCGTTGGTGTATGAAATATCTGGTATACTCGTTTTTTTATTTTTTTTTACAACAAAGGAGACAGCTCAAGGGCACAAAAAAAGTAAATAATAAAAAAAAGCCCGCCACTCGCTGCTCACAAAAAAAATCGAAAGAGGTAGCCGAAAGAGAGGTCAGTTTCGGGAGGAGAGGTGTAAGGAATATCTTTTTAATCATTGGAAACATCGCTGGTGTATGGAATATCTGGTATACTCGTGTAAGGAATGATATCTTGTTAATCATTGGAATGCTAACGTTTAATTGGTATATATATATTGGCATCAGACAGGCTTAGTTTTATCTTTTTAGGGGACTTATAAAATCCATGCTTTCTTCCGTACTTAAGAGGCGTGTCGTGAAATTCTAAGCAGCGGGGACTTTAACAATGTCATATATCCCTAATTCTTTTACATATAGAGTGGCGGATGCTTGAATTTAACTTGTAGTCTGTAGGTTTTCCTGTTCGAGTCATTAATTGTGGTCTTTAACAATGTCATATATCCCTAATTCTTTTTACATATAGTGGCGGATGCTTGAATTTAACTTGTAGGTTTTCCTCATTAATTGTGGTCTTTAACAATGTCATATATCCCTAATTCTTTTACATATAGAGTGGCGGATGCTTGAATTTAACTTGTAGTCTGTAGGTGTTCCTGTTCGAGTCATTAATTGTGGTCTTTAACAATGTCATATATCCCTAATTCTTTTACATATAGAGTGGCGGATGCTTGAATTTAACTTGTGGTCTGTAGGTGTTCCTGTTCGAGTCATTAATTGTGGTCATGTTGCCAGATTGACGGCCTCACCCATGCAGACCACTCACCTGCCCCCGCCCTGACTTGTGCTGAGAAGACGTGACGCTGAATCTTTGGTTTGACGGGTCTTGTTACTCGTCTCCGGATGAGGCTGACTATAAACACCGACGCTGTGTGACATACCCGCCCGGCAAGGATCGAAGGATGAATCGTGAACTGCTTGCAAGATCCGTCTATATAGTATTTTATGGGACGTAGATGTATTTAAGAACCTAGTATGTATTTTACAGGAGAAAATAAAGGAAGTGACATCATATGCATTCTTTTATTGAACATACAACAGCGATTTGTCTCGTTTAGTTCCCCTCCACTTCCTTTTACGAGTGACTGATCAAGTCGTCCCCCTCCCACGCGGGGCGACTCTACCGCCAACCCACCGCAGCCCTCAACGCCTCGTGGAATAGCCACCCCGAGTAACGTTCAGCTCGTGCAGCTACTCGGGGCGGCGACTTCCACGGGGCGCTGGTGGGGTGTGGTGGTCGTCAGTAGCGCCGCCCCGCGTGGAGTAGAGCGGTCAGCCATGCAGCCAGTCTTGAAGTTCGCCAGGAGTCCACGATCAGCCGAGTCTGCATGGAAGAACACAAAGGGCCGTATTTTAAGACACCATCGCTTCTCACATCAACTATTTCTAAAGGTCAAAGAGGGGATCAATCTGTTTTTCATGAATGTTTTTTAAGGTTCATGGCATAGAAGAAGGGTCAAACTACCACCAGGGTCATAAAACCACCCCTGAAAAGGCCTACAGCTCCTACGAAAGCCATGACAAATATGTGAACTTAGGCGACGAAATGTTTTGAAATACGACCCAAAGTACCACGATATAAGTCCCAATACTGTCACTAAACTATTACTTACACGGGAATGCCCTGATAAATAAGTGACAATACGCATTAACACTTGAAAATGTCCCGATACCAATTGGAAATGAACAATTGTAACACAAAATAAGGTAAGGGATTTTCACACGAAGGGTTACTAAGCTATATGCTATTACACAAGGGGAAGGGGATACTTAAATAGTCGTCACTCCGTATACTGAACACAAATCCTTTCACATGTCCCAGAACCAAGAGGCAATCAACAATATTCCACAAAACAATATAGATAAAGGGTTTTAACAGGATGGATCATTACCTGTGGACGATGTGAGGCAGCTCAGGAGATATCACGAAGGTTATAAGGCCACAGGAACACGCAGCCAGCCAGTCAGCCAGTCGGAGTTCCGTGATCGTCTCAGCGCACCACCAGGAGACACACTTATCTGGAAAAATAATAATAAGCGGAAATACAACATACGAGTTCCTCTTTACAAGCAAGGTTTCTCTTTACAAGGTTCCTTATACCTCAAATCTTACTAAACACTTGACGCCACGAGTACTTGCCGTGACACTGAAGACCGCCCGCTCCTCCTCCGGTTATAGCGCCGTGTGGTGAGACGGGACGGCCGACACACCACACAGCCGCCATCAGGTCCAAGACGCCTCACACAGCACACGGGAAGGCAGGGCAAGGCCGGTTACTGCTACGGCGGCATCCTCTCCGTTCTGGCAGGAGGCACGAAGGCACAGTCACAGCGGTCACGCCTCCCCCTGCAGGAACGAGGGTGAGGGAGGGAGTGAGCGCGGACGTGTTGAAGAGGCCGAGGCTGAGAGGCAAATGACCGCTCGTTGTCCGCCCCGCCAGTGTGGTTCCTCAGCAACGAGACACCAAATTCTGCTTCACCAACGCATCTGAGCGACTGAACTCCCTCGTTGGTGGCTGGTTTTGTGATTTTTTTCCCCATTTAACATGATAGGCTTGCAATGACGACTACCAGAACTTAATAATGGCAACTGAACTACCTTTCTGAGGGATGGTTTGGCGACTCGCTTTTCCCGCATGGCAAAATGATATGGTTGCAATGACAACTTTCAGGGAAGTCTGGCTCACCAACACAACTGATAAAGTGAACCGCCTCGTTGATGGTGGTTTGGCGATAATATTTTTCCCACTTAAAATAATGTACTTAGAATGACGACTTCCAGGCCTTACACTGACAACCTCCGGGCATATATTTACATCCCAATCCCAGTAACACCGCACAATAGAGCTCTCAGGTCATGGGCAGGCTCAGGGGATGCACGAGAGGGTCCCAGAGTACCCAGACAAGCCAACGCTCGTCTGTAATTATCCGCTATGCTATTTTTTTCCGTAGAAGGTTGATTGGAGGGGTCAGACTTCCAGGCCTTACAGACAACCTCCACGGCATATATTTACATCCCTATCCCAGTAACACCACATAATACAGCTCTCAGGTCATGGACAGGCTCAGGGGATGCACGTGAGGGATCCAGACAAGCCAACGCACGTCTGTAATTATCCGCTATGCTATTTTTTTACGTAGAAGTTTGATCGGAAGGGTCAACTTTTCTCTGGGAGGTCTTACGGCAGGAATATCATGGAAGTTTTATTCGTGACATACAAACACTGATTATTAAGGCCTGACATGTGAGCGACAGCCGGGGCGGGGCGGGGCGGGCATATCGCACCCTCGCTGTCCTTCATCGCCTTGCCGCGCCGAGCATGGCATGGCGGTCCCACCCAACGCCTCGACAAGCCCGCGTCTCCTACAAGCTTACCGCCGCTACCTGACCTTCGTACTTGGTTCTCAATAAAGCAAGACCCTCAAGGAGCAATGTCAGTAGTCTACAGGCATCAGAAAGCCGGCTGTGTTCCTGTATTCCCGTGAATGAGTCATGTCGGGGATGCTGGGGCCTGGGTGAGCGGCCATCATGTCACGGGCCGCCGCTGCCACCCTGCCCACAAATCACCTCCCCCACTGCTCCCGGCTCTCCACGGCTCCATTTAGCCCTCTCATACTACCTGACGTCATGCTATTGTTAAGTTAAAGCTCATGTAAGTCTGCCTTAGCGTGGGAGGGGCCAGTATTAGCGAGGTAAAGGGCGGAAGATGACGCAGCAAACGGTCTCTGGTGATGTCGCCGCGAGCCGGGGCGGACACACATGGTCTTCCTCGCCCCGCGCCCCGTCCCTGCCTCCCGGACCTCCCCCGCCCCTTGTCACTGCATTATTAGCACTCTGGTAGTCATTAAAGGCTCACGGCGGCTCGTCTGTGCACGGAAGGCGATAGGAACAGTACAGTTTAGCTCAGATGAGGCAGGAGTCGGCCATTGCACCAGACGGCCCCGATACCTGCCTCCCGGACCTGCTCTGCCCCTGTCACTGTGTCACGGGAAGTCTAACAGTCATTAAAGGCTCACGGCGGCTTGTCTGTGCATGGCAGGCGACAGGAGCATTGTAGTTAAGCCCAGAAGATAATGCATGAGTCGGCCATTGCTCCAGACTGCCTCGCCCCTCCGTTCCGCCCCTCCCGGACCAAAGCAGCCCCCCGCTGGCCACACCCTCGGGCCGCCCCTACGCTTTCCCTCCCTCTGTCCTCTGTCCCCCGATGTCTCTTCCTCACACCGCTACACCAGTCTGGCACAATACCACTAACTCAACCCTCTCGTCACCTTGTCTGCACACAAAAGACGCCGGTAACAGTAATATAAGGACGGCAAGATGACACACGTATCGGCCGCTGACACGTTGCTTTGCCCCACGGCCGGAGGTGACGAGGACGATGCACCGCGACGCCCCATAATGTTCGCTGGTGCCGCCCCAGGTGAAGGCGTCCCCCAGGGCAGCCACGCACGCCAGCCGGGCAAGCACTTCACCTCCGGACAGCAAAAACTACACAGGATGATAGAGTGACCGGGCAGCCTCGTGCAATCCTTCACCATGAGAGGAGACAGAGCAGCGAAGGACTCATGAACGAAGCCAAGGAGTATAATTAGCTGAGCGAAGGCTACTGAACCCTTCCTACCCAACACCCGACATTACGTGACTCTATTGACGAGCGAGAAGGACTTTCCAGACACAAGAGGAGGAAGAGGAGCTCAAAACACGCCAAAAATCCCTCGGCGAGCCAACAGCACATCATAGAGCGGGGTGTTGAGTCGCCCGGCCGCGGAGTGGAGGAGGGGGAGGGAAGGCTGGAGGCGGGGTTGAGCGGGGACAGGCTGGGAGAGGAATGGCCGCTCGTTGTACACGCCTTTACGCGCTGGTCACCTCAGTCCCCTAAGCCTCTCGTAGGAGTCCCTGGGGTTTCCATGACCTGTTTTGTGGCCCCAGGGATAGTTTTACACGTCTTCTGCATCTTGAGTGGGAAAAACACCCATGGCAACAAGGCTAATCTTCTCTATAGGCTTCGGAAACAGGCGTAATGGGGGAGAGAGGTCGAGTCTGTTTGAAAAGCCTCTCGTAGGAGTCCCTGGGGTTTCCATGACCTGTTTTGTGGCCCCAGGGATAGGTTGACACGTCTTCTGCATCTTGAGTGGGAAAAACACCCATCATAACCCGACAAGTCTTATCTGTGGGCTTATAAACGTATACTCTTAAACATACCCACACCTCGGTTCGTCCGTTTGAAAAGCCTCTCGTGGAAGCTGCTCTGGGCTTTTCATGGGCTGTTTTGTGACCCTGGTGATAGTCTGACACGTCTTCTGCATCTTGAGTGGAAAAAACACCCATCATAACCCGACAAGTCTTATCTGTGGGCTTATAAACGTATACTCTTAAACATATCCACACCTCGGTTCGTCCGTATGAAAAGCCTCTCGTGGAAGCTGCTCTGGGCTTTTCATGGGCTGTTTTATGACCCTGGTGATAGTTTGACACGTCCTCTGCATTTTGAAGGGGAAAAACACCCATGAAAACCCGGGTAATCTTGTCTGTGGCCTTGGGAAACAGTCGTAATAGAGCGCGATGCATTTAACAATATGGACAAATCGCTTATACTGATCGCTCGTATATATAACCCTCCATAGCAGTCTCTCTCTCTCTCTCTCTCTCTCTCTCTCTCTCTCTCTCTCATAGAGAGAGAGAGAGAGAGAGAGAGAGAGAGAGAGAGAGAGAGAGAGAGAGAGAGAGAGAGAGAGAGAGAGAGAGAGAGAGAGAGAGAGAGAGAGAGGGGAGGGGGGGAGTAGGGAAAGAATGCTCGTTAAAGGTCCGTGTGTGTGTGTGTGTGTGTGTGTGTGTGTGTGTGTGTGTGTGTGTGTGTGTGTGTGCTTCTGTTTACATGACAAATACATATCACTCTTCCCCTCGTGTGTGTGTGTGTGTGTGTGTGTCTACAACGCCACACACACACACACACACACACACACACACACACAGACCCCGTAACACACTTAACGAGGGACATATTAACAAGGGCGGAGTCACATTGATCACACGAGCAGCTGAAATCTACCTTCCAAGCGAGACGAGGAATGAGCTCAGTCTTGTAAGGGAGGCGAGGGAGGCTGTCTGTGTCTGTCTGTCCGTCTGTGGTGGTCTGTTTCGTCTCCAGTGTTGGGTGCAAGGGAAGGCAAGTGAAGCTGTCTGTGTCTCTGTGTCTGTCTGTATCTCTGTCTGTCATCTGTTCTTGCATGGAAAGAGAAAGAAATCGTCTGTCTGTGCCTGTCTGTGTCTGTCTGTGTTGGTCTGTTTGTCCCTAGTGTTGGGTGCAAGGGAAGGCAAGTGAGGCTGTCTGTGGCTGTCTGTATCTCTCTGTCTGTTTCCTGTTTTTGCATCGAAGGGAAAAAGATAGAATGTCTGTCTGTCTGTGTCTGTCTGTGTTGCTCTGTTCGTCTCTAGTGTTGGGTGCAAGGGAAGGGAAGTGAGGCTGTCTGTGTCTCTGTGTCTGTCTGTGTTAGTGTTTGTTCCTGTTCTTGCCGAGGAGGAAGAAAGAAAGAAAAGAGGAAAAGAAGAAAACAGGAGAAGATAAGAAAGATCGCAGAAGAGAAGAAGAGAGGAAGGAAGAGAGAGATAAGATAGCACATAGAACGGAAGGGAAAGGAAGGGAAAGAAAAGAGAAGTGGGAAAAGGAGGAGGAGAGAAAGAGAAAACATAAGAACGTACAATAAAAGAAAGAAAGAAAAATAAGAATACAATAGTCGATGGATATAGACTAAAATAAAAACAAACAAAACATATATAGGAAAACCCCCCATCTGGGAATCGATTTATAAAGCCAAAACAAACAACAACAACAACAAAATCCCACTAAAATGAGGTCAAGCAATTCAGTGTCTTCCCTATTACTGCTGTTGTTCTTGTTGTTGTTCTGTGTGTTGCAAGTCGACGGTTCGCAACACCAACATCAGCGAGGCAACTCAAGTCAAGAAGTCGACGAAATTACAGTGTTCCAAAAAGTGTTTCCCGCTGATGATGACGATGATGACGGGCTGACCAACGTGGAAGAGGAGGAGGAGGAGGAGGAGGAGGGAAGGGAAGAAGAACTGGAAGAGGAAGAAGAAGAAAAGGAAGAGGAAGGAGAAGAAATAATAAGTGATTTTGATAACAAGGAAAATAAGAATATGGAGACGAATAAGGAAGAGGAGGAGGAGGAGGAGGAGGAGGAGGAGGAGGAAGGGAGGGAAGAAGAAGAACTGGGAGAAGAAGAAGAGGAAGAAAATGAAGAGGAAAAAGAAATAATACGTGATTTTGATAACAAGAAAAATAATGAGACGAATCAGAAAGAGGAAGAGGAGGAGGAAGAGGAGGAGGAGGAGGAGGAGGAGGAGGAGGAGGAGGAGGAGGAGAAGGAGGAGGGGGAGGGGGAGAAGGAAGAAGATGAAGAAGAGGAGGTAGTGATGCTGGAGGAAGAGGAAGAAGAGGAAGAAGAGGAATCCCAAACCACCACCACCACCACCTCCACCACCTCCACCACCTCCACTACCACCACTACAGATACTCCACTATCGCAAGCACTCATTTCCAATCCTTCAAATCCTACAAATCCTTCACCGGTCACCACATCCTTCCACATCCTGCAGGACCCTCGCTACAGCACTCTTCGGGACCTCTGGGAACACCACATCCCAGTCCAAGAGGTCGCCGATGAAGAAGTCTTGAAGGATCTCCTGAAGGACTCCGAATATCTAAAGGAATTCGTTTCTAGACGCCTCGGAAACGCAGGGGGGCATATCCTTGGGCTCCCTGGGGCCGTATCCTACGTCCCGTGGTCCCCTGTGGTGTCCTACGGGGTCCAGGACTTGGCTATCACTCCCACGGGTCAGTATTCACCAGCGGAATCCTTAGACCAGACTCCTTTCGTTCCTATGGTATCCTACGGCATTCCGGTATCCTCAGATGACCCCGCTGTTTACAAGGACTTCGCTATCCCTCCTACGGGCCAGTTCTCTCCTGCAGGATCTCTGAATATCACGCCACACACCCTCGAGGGACTCCTTCAGGCGGCCTCTTCGTCGGTAGCGACCTCAATGAAGGATCTCCCGTTGTACGCCTCCTTGGGTCCTGCAGCGTCAAGGGAGTCCACTGTAGAGACGACGCCGTTTCCTTTTTATGTGAACCGTGACGGCGCAGGGAATCTAGTCCTTCAGAACCCGTATGACAACAGCTACGTGGTGGTCGGCGTAAGGAAATCCTCGTCGGGTCCATCAAGCCCTTCACCCTCGCCCGCACCGACCCACACGACCAAGAAACCGGAGAACTTCAGGACCATCCGTATTATGCTTCTTGAGAACGGCGCGGCGGCGGTAGAGACCCAGCCACAGTCCACGTACTCACAGCCAGGTCCGGAGTCCACGTTCACGGTGCAGGGAGACTGGACCCCGGCACAGCAAGGACCTTCACCACAGGACGCAGGGACGAACCCACAGAGTCCAGTGTTGCCACAGCAGGGATTTCCACCACCGCAGATTCCGTCAGTGGACATATCCCAGGTTGAGACAGATCCTATTCATCACCACCATCAACACCACCAGCATCACCAGCCCCCGCAGATCACTTTCCCGTCTCTAACTCGTCTCTCACCTACTGACAAGACGTTCAACCCAAGCCGACCACTCATAGAACCTCCCTCAGCGTCAGTCTTTGGGTCAGGAGCTCCCAAGTTGTCAGCCCACGAGCGGTTCACAACACATCCCCGACCAGGAGCTTCGCCAGCCGGTCAGAGAGTGCAGGACATCCGAAACTCGTTCTCGGTGACCCGCGGAAGCGTATCCTTGGTCCCCCCCGCTGTAGGAGGCTTCTCAGGTCACGGAGTTTCGAGTTATGCCACCGTGGAGGACCCCATTCCCGTAGGATCAGGGGACAGAGGACAACGTGGGAGTTTGGGCAGTGTAGGATATGAAACCAGTCACGGATTCGAATTCGGAGGAGTTGGAGTCGAAGAAGTCGGAGGATACAGCCAAGGACAGACCGAAGATGAGGATTTTGGGGATATCCTGAAGCGCCTGACCGGGCAGATGAACAAAGGGCTGAAAGGCATCCGTGGGCAGTTCAATAAGGGTCTGCAAGGTCTACTGAAGCATGGCGGCATCGAGGACCTTCGGGACAAGTTCAAGCAGGACGGTCTGACCACTCTAGTGAGCAGCGGAGTTCGGAAAGTTAACAACAAACTGAGCCACTTGGTCGGACCCCTCCAGAACAAACTCGAGACCTCCTTCACTTCGAGCGTGGACCTCATGCGCGGGTTCTTCGACGAAATGCTGCCCGGGGACTACTTCGATAAGGTCCTGACGCTGTTGGCCATCGTCGCCTTCGTCGTCTTCGCCCACGTCAGGTTGTCACTCATGGTCTCCTCCCTCTCGCAGTCTTCCCTGGCGTTTGGGTTACTCCGCCGCGCTAAAGACCTCTTCGGCGCTTGGCAGGAGGATGACAGGTTCAGCGAGGTCTTCAGAGTGGCTGCCGAAGTCCACGAGGCGATTGAGCGATGGGCCGATGAGCAGATACAGAGTCCAGGGTCCCTCTCCTCCAAGTTGCCATTCTTGGACGCTGTGACGAGTTTCTTTGACTTCGAAGCTGAGACTGAAGTCGCGAAGAAGAACAAAGATGATGATGAGGAGGAAGAGCAGACCAAGGAAGAAGATGATGAAGTTGATAGTGGAGGAGAAGAAGAAGAGGAAGAAGAAGGAGAAGGAGGAGGATTCTTCGATAACATGTTCTTCCGTAAAGCATTGTATCTCGATAAACTAGACCACTTTAATAACCTTCCAAACATTACTTTAAAACCCTCCTCCTTCTCTTCTCCGTCCCCCTCCTCCTCCTCCTCCTCCCCACTTCTTCGGGAGGTGGAGGAGTTCGCACGCCTCACCTCCTCCCTGGTCAACGCAGCTCTTCATCTTGCCCCTTACAAATGGTCCCCCTCCGGCGCCTCCTGCCTCCAACGACCCCTCTGTGACCTCAACGAGCGAAGTGACCAGCTGGGGGGCCTCGCTGCTTTCGCCTTCCCCCTCGTCAGGTTAGTGAAGGGGGTAGTACTGAAGGGGGAAGAAGGGAATGATGAGGGGATGGAGATAGGAAGGGAAGGGGATGGAAAGGAAGAAGGTATGAAGAGGAAGATGAAGGAGAGGAGATGGAAAGAAAGGAAGGAAGAAGGGGAGAAGGAAAGGAGGGGAAGAGAGAGACGGAGAGAGGAGGAAAAAAGGGAATAGATGAAAATGGAAAGAGGAAGAAGGGAAGATGAAGGAAAAGAGAGAGAGATAGAGAGGAGATGAGAAGAAGGGAAGGGAAGGAAAGGGAAATGTATATAATTCTTCTTCTTCCTCTTCCTCCTCCCCCCCCCACCACCACCCAAAAACAGACCCCTCCCCCTTCCTCTCTCTCTCTCTCTCTCTCTCTCCCTCTCACACTCACTCACCTCTCTCTCCTTCCTCCAGCACGGGCGTCTCCTGGCTCGTTCACCCCCCGGAGGATACCCTGGGCCTGCTGGAGACGCTAAGGCCCCTGTGGCTGTCCGGAACGAGACCCACGGGGGAAGGATGTGCCCGGATCCACACCTGTTCGAGACCATCACCTGCAACACACACCTGAGAGGATAATTAGTCTACCTGTTTACGAGCCTACCTGTTATTTTGGTTACCTGGTTTAATTAATGAGTTTGTAATTGATGTGGGAAGAGTTTACACCTGTACGTATCGGAACACACACACACACACACACACACACACAGCTCGATAGTCATGTAATGGTTTAGTAGTAGTAGTAGTAATAGTAGTAATAATAATAGTAATAATAATGATAATAATAATAATAATAATAATAATAATAATAATAATAATAATAATAATAATAATAATAATAATAATAATAATAATAATAATAATAATAATAATAATAATAATAATAATAATAATGTAATGGATTTCGTGTTTTTTTCCTTATTTTCCTGATTTTTATTGTTTTTATTTTCATTTTTATTTTTTTACATATTCCAAATTCACTTTTTTTTATTATGTTCTGTTTACACTTTGAAATAGATATAAAAAACAGTCTCTCTCTCTCTCTCTCTCTCTCTCTCTCTCTCTCTCTCTCACTATTTTCGAACTCACCTCAACAAAGACAATCAACTCACGCGATGTCGGCGAGCGAGGTAACCAAGAGCTCGGGGTCGGCGGCGGAGTCGGGGGCGGACGGCGACTCGACGCAGACCCACGAAGATGCCAACGCCGACGAAGCCAGACCCTCCGCCGACCCGACCCGCAAGGACACCGACCAGCGGACATCCTACACCCCCAACAACGCCTCCTACAGTACCGGGCAAGATGGTGAGTCCTTCACCAATAGGACCTCAAAGGATACCACGAGTTCGAGTCCTACGCCTTCAGAGAGGGAAACGAAGGACCCACAGACATCCTACATCCCCAGCAACGCCTCCTACAGTACCGGGCAAGATGGGGAGTCCTTCGCCAATAGGACCTCGAAGGATACCACGAGTTCGAGTCCTACGTCTTCAGCGAGGGGAACGAAGGACCCACAGACATCCTACATCCCCAGCAACGCCTCCTACAGTACCGGGCAAGATGGGGAGTCCTTCGCCAATAGGACCTCGAAGGATAACACGAGTTCGAGTCCTACGCCTTCAGAGAGGGAAACGAAGGACCCACAGACATCCTACATCCCCGGCAACGCCTCCTACAATACCGGGCAAGAGGGTGAGTCCTTCGCCAATAGGACCTCGAAGGATAACACGAGTTCGAGTCCTACGCCTTCAGAGAGGGAAACAAAGGACCCACAGACATCCTACATCCCCAGCAACGCCTCCTACAGTACCGGGCAAGATGGGGAGTCCTTCGCCAATAGGACCTCGAAGGATAACACGAGTTCGAGTCCTACGCCTTCAGAGAGGGAAACGAAGGACCCACAGACATCCTACATCCCCAGCAACCCCTCCTACAGTACCGGGCAAGATGGGGAGTCCCTTTCCAGTAGGACTTCAAAGGATACCACTAGTTGGAGTCCTTCGGCGCCAGAGGGAATTACCGTGCCTTCCTTCTGCACGGTCAACGCCTTCTTCAGTATCGGGCAAGAGGCTGAATCCTTCGCCAATAGGACCTCGAAGGACACCACTAGTTGGAGCCCTACGCCGTCAGAGAGGAAAACGGATCAGACGACATCCTTGGGTAGTGGGAAAGAAGGAACCTGTGAAGTATCCTGCAGGAGTCAGACGAAGGATATCAGCTGGAGTCCTATGGCTGACGGTGGGGTATCCTACGTCTCCTGTCTGTCCAGTCCTTCCTCCTCCTGGTCCAGTTCCGATTACGACTCTTACGATTCTGACTCCGATGATGATTCTCTCTCCGATTTTTCCTCCGACTCCTCCGACTCCTCCGACTCGTCATCTTCCTTCTTCTCCTCCTCGTCTTCTTCCTCTACCTCATCTTCCTCCTCCTCCTCCTCCTCCTCCTCCTCCTCCTCCTCCTCCACCTCAATACCATCTGGAGAGAAAATGGAGAGAGGAGGAACTTCTAGAGGGAGGGAAGGAGGCATGCAGAGAGGTCAAAGAGGAGGACCTAGACAAAGAGGAAGAGGAAGAGGGAGAGGAAGGGGAAGAGGAGGTATAGGGGGGCAAGGGAGAGGAGGAATAGCGGGGCAGAGAGGAGGTATAAAGAGGAGGGGAAGGAGGGGAGGAGGGCAAGGAAGGGGAGGGCGAGGGGGCGTTCAGGAAGAGAAGGGAAGGGAAGAAGAGGAAGAGGAAGGGAAGGGAGGGAAAGGAGAGAAAGAGGAAGGGAAGAGAGGGAAAGGAGAGAAAGAGGAAGAAAAGGGAGGGAAAGGAAGCAATAGGAAAGGAGAAATGATCAAGGAAACATCGTCCAAGTCTTCTTCCTCCTCCTCCTCCTCCTCTATACCGTCTAGAAAGAAAGAGAGTGAATCTAATCCTACTTCCTTCTCCTCTCAAAGCAAAACAGAAAGCGAATCCAATTCCTCCTCCTCCTCCTCCTCCTCCTCCTCCACATCTCAAACCCAGACAGAAAGCGAATCAAGCCCTTCTTTCTCCTCCTCTTCTTCTACCCAAACCGAACCTACGTCGACAGAAGGGGACTCAAAACCACCTTCTTCCTCTTCAAACCCTTCAGCATCCAGGCCTCAGAAAGCCCCGATGGACAGCCAGGAAGGAGATGCAACAGACAGCCAAAAAGAACCATTAGCAAGCAAGGAAGGGGCCCCAATAGACAGCCATGAAGACGCCCCAATAGACAGCCAGACAGAACCCGTAGACAGCACCGAAGAACCTCCAGGTGGCGTGAAGAACCTGATACAGCACTGGGAGGACCAAGGGAACTCTAGCGAAGAACCGCGAGTCACAAAGAATGGGAAGGATTTAGAGAGTGGGAAGCGAGGGAAAGAGAAAACGGAGCCTCGAGTCACAGAAAATGGGAAGGATTTAGAGAGTGGGAAGCGAGGGAAAGAGAAAACGGAGCCACGAGTCACAGAAAAAGGGAAGGAAGGGGAAACTCAACCCGTACAGAAAGAGAAAACGGAGCCACAAGTCACAGAAAATGGGAAGGGAGGCAAATCTCGAGACATAGAAAATGGGAAACGAGAGAAAATGAAGGATGAGAAGGATAGGGAAGAAGGGAAGGGAGACGATGATAAAAAAGAGGAGGAGGAAGAAACGGAGAAGAAGGAAAAGGGAGGAAGGAGAGAAGGAAAGCTTAAACCACCTGCAGGAAAGAAAGGGAAGGGAGAGAAAAAAGATGGAGGAAAGAAAAGGAAAATGGAGAGAGAAAAAGAAGAAAGGGAGGAAAGTATACAAGGGAGGAAACGAGCCAAGGGAGAGATGGAGAGAGGAGGGAAGAGAAAGTTACCTCCACCCCAGCAAGTAAATGGAGGAAAGAGGAGGAGAGTTGAGAGAAAACCCGAACCAGTGACGAAGAGAGGGAGAGAGAAAGGGAAGAAGAAGGAGATATCGGAACCGCAGAAGAAGAAGAGGAAGATGGAGGAGAAGAAGAAGACGAAGGAAGAGAAGCATAAGAAGAAGAGAGAGAAGAGGAAGAAGGAAGAGAAGAAGACAAAGGAGGAGAAGAAGAAGAGGAAGTAGAAAAAAAAAACTCCCACGAAAAAGGAATTACAAGAAAATATGAAGAACTTTACTTAGAAATTTACTTAACTTTTTCTTAATAACTTTATCTTAAGTGTCTATCGTATTAAAGAGGAGGAGGAGGAGGAGGAGGAGGAGGAGGAGGAGGAGGGCGTGGGTTAGGTAAGGAGGAGAGGTGGAGATGATAAAAGAGGAGGAAGAGGAGGAGGAGGAGGAGGAGGAGGAGGAGAAGGGCAGCCAGGTGTTAAGAGGTGAGAGCCCCTCCGTTACCTCCTCCTCCTCCTCCTCTTCCTCCTCCTCCTCCTCCCTCATTACCTCTCACCCATAGCGAAGCAGTGAATCTATTAATGCTGCCTCCTCCTCCTCCTCCTCCTCCTTCATTTTTCCTCCCAACTCTGCTCACGCCCTTGCTTCCTCCTCCTCCTCCTCCCTCCTCCTCCTCCTCCTCCTCAGTGGCGCGTATCTTGCATGTATTAAGAAGTTACAGTGAGCGATTCCATGAGAAGAGGAGGAGGAGGAGGAGGAGGAGGAAGGTCTCCACCCTCCTCCTGAAATCAGTTCCTCTCGCAGTTCACATTTTTTCTCCTCCTCTTCCTCCTCCTCCTCCTCCTCCTCCTCCTCTTCCTCCTCCTCCTCCATTTCTTCTCTGAGTATACTTGGAAGAGGAGGAAAGGAAGGAGCGCATTCTCTCCCTACAAGAAGATCTGTTGGAGGAAAGAAGGAAGGAAGGAAGGAAGGAAGGAAGGAAGGAAGGAAAGAAGAAAGGAAGGAAGGAAGGAAGGAAGGAAGGAAGGAAAGAAGAAAGGAAGGAAGGAAGGAAAGAAGAAAGGAAGGAAGGAAGGAAGGAAGAGAGAAGTGACATAGAGGAGAGAGGTGAATAGAAAGAGAAAGAAAGAAAGAAAGAAAGAAAGAAAATAGAGAAAACTAGACGAAGGAGCGAAAGTGATAATTAACAATGTGAGAAAAAAAGTGGACAGAGAAATGAAGGAAAGTGAAAGAAAGTGAGAGAGAGAGAAAGTGAGAGAGAGAAAGTGAGATAAAGAGAGTGAGAGAGAAAGTAAGATAAAGAAAGAGAGGGAAAGAAAAAGTGAGAGAAAGAGAGAAAATGAGATAAAGAGAGAGAGAAAATGAGATAAAGAAAGAGAGTGAGAGAGAGAAAGTGAGATAAAGAGAGTGAGAGAGAAAGAGAGATAGAGAAAGAGAGTGAGGGAAAGAAAGTGAGAGAAAGAGAGCGAGAAAGAAAGTGAGAGAAAGAAAGAGAGTGAGAGAGAGAGAGAGAGAAAGAGAGAAAGTGAGAGAGAGAGGAGGGATAAAAGAAACGAGACCAAAAAGAAAGAAAGAAAGAAAGAAAGAAAGGTGAAATAATAAGATAAGATTAAAGAAAACAACAACAACAACAACAACAATAATAATAATAATAATAATAATAATAATAATAATAATAATAATAATAATGAAAATCTCTCTCACACAAACCCCGAATCTAAAGCATCGGAGGTGTGATTGGTGTTGTCAGTGGTGGTGGTGGTGGCGGTGGTACGCAGTGGTGATGGGGTGGTGTTACGCGGTGGTGGGCGTGGGCGGGGGGCACTCACCCACGCCCATCACCCACCACTCACTCACCCACGCCCTCAACATCACCCGGGAGACATCCATACCACATTTAACCCAACCACATCCATCCACCGGCGCCTTCCACACCACCCAACATCCACCCACGTCACCCGTCATCCAGCATCCACTCATCCACGTAGCTCCTCATCCACAGCATCCAGCATCCACCAACGGAACTCAGCAACCCAGAAACACAAGGTCAGAGGTCATATATTCATCTGGTCAGCACCGAAATCAGCATAACGTCAGCACTCATGGAACTCAGCAACCCTCAAAAACAAGGTCAGAGGTCATAGATTCGTCTGGTCAGCACCGATATCAGCACAACGTCAGCAACAGCAGTCAACTCAGCACTCATGGAAGTCAGCAATCAGGAAAACCAAGGTCAGAGGTCACATATTCGTCCGATCAGCACCGATATCAGCACAACGTCAGCATATACAGTCAACTCAGCACTCGAGGAAGTCAGCAACCCCCTAAAAATAATATATATGCACGGAAAACGAGGTCAGAGGTCACTCATTCTTCTGATCAGCATAACGTCAGCACTCGTGTAAGTCAGCAACCCAGGAGTAATAGCAACTTCAGCACCAGTGGAAGTCAGCACTCAGCAAATACAGGAAATACGAACTCAGCATCTACGCATTCACCTCATCAGCAGCATAATCAGCATAACGTCAGCATCAGAAGTCAGCAAGTCATAAATACAGGAAACACGAGCTCAGCGTCTTCATATTCTGATCAGCACGACGTCAGCACCACCGGGAAGGGAGTCAGCATTAGCCAGCACCTCACGAATGGAAGCTCAGATGACGTCAGCACTCCCATCAGCACGACTCAGCACTCAGCATCGACTCAGCATAAAAGAGGATCAGATGGTGTTGTGTGGGTGAAAATTCCGCCCCTGCCAACACCACCACCACCACCACCACTATCAACACCATCACCACCACTATCAACACCATCACCACCTTCAACACCATTTTCAACACCAACTTCTTTGATATCGCTTTTGTTGCAATCTTTCTCTTCTTCCTCCTCCTCTTCCTCCTTCACCACCACCACCATCTCCACCACCACCGCCAACACCACCACCATCCCAGCACCCACCATCATCACCAGTCCCATCACCACCACCACTATCTCAACACCACCATCTCAAGATTTGGAAGGGAAGAACTTGAACTTGAACTTGAGAGGGAAGGAAAAGGGAGTTAGTGTCGATTCCCTTCCTTCCTCCTCTTCTTCTCCTCTCCTTTCTCTCCCTCTTCCTCCTTCCCTTCCCTCCACTCTTCCTGTATCCGCCACAATGCTCTTCCCTTCCCTTCCAAAGATATTTACGGAAGACTTGTTGGAGGAAGGGAATGGAAGGGATGACTCACCAATTTCATCACCTCCTTCATCACCTTCATCACCTTCTTCATCACCACCATCACCAAGTTCATCACCATCTTCAACACCAATGTCATCACCTCCTTCATCACCACCCTCAACACCTTCATCACCACCATCACCAAGTTCATTACCATCTTCAACACCAATGTCATCACCACTTGGTCATTCTACCTCGACTCAAGCTCCGGAAAGTCACCACCAGTACCAGTCTCAACACCACTCCAAGTCATCACCACCTCGTCCGGCAACTCCAGCGGGCTCTCAACACCACGTGCTATCAACACCATCACCTCCAACGAGCTCTCAACACCACGAACACCACTTTCAACTCCACTTATCATCACCACCACCACCTCTAGGAACCCCACGAAGCCTAGAACCCTCCCAACACCACGTACCATCAACACCACCACCTCCAACGACCACAGCGAGCTCTCAACATCACCCACCACCATCACCACCACCTCGATCCACCATTATCATCAAGAAGAATGGTGTTAGATTCTTCGTCCCTGTCCCTCCCGCCTCTGACCCTTCGCTAATAAGGTCGGAAGGGGAGTTGAAGAGACGCCCGAGCCATGACAAACGACCCTACCCTAAGACCTTTTCTACGGGGCCTTCTGATATGGATTCCTTCTCCTCTGCAAGTGTCCCTGGCAATGATATCTCTTCTACGGGTCCTCCTGTTGATTATGTCTCTTCTACAAGCTCTACTGTTGGCCTCGTCTCTTCTACAAGCTTCCCTGTCAATTCTGTCTCTTCTACAAGCTCTCCTATCCCGTATTTCTCTTCTACGAGCTCCCCTGTCAATGCTTTCTCTTCTACAAGCTTCCCTGTCAATTCTGTCTCTTCTACAAGCTCTCCTATCCCGTATTTCTCTTCTACGAGCTCCCCTGTCAATGCTTTCTCTTCTACAAGCTCTACTGTTGACTATTTCTCTTCTACAAGCTCCCCTGTCAATCCAATCTCTTCTACAAGGTCTCATAATGATTCCCTCTCTTCTACAAGCCTCTCCTCTCTCTCGAACTCATCCTCAGCATCTTCACTCTCTCCTCCTTCCTTGTCTCTCTCCTCCCCTTCACCAGCATCCCTTTCAAACTCATCTCCTTCTAATTTATCTTCAGCATCTTCTTTATCTCCTCCTTCCTCAGCATCTTCATCTCTCTCCTCTCCTTCCCCAGCATCCCTTTCAAACTCATCTCCTAATTTCTCTCCAGCATCTTCTTTCTCTCCTCCTTCTACAGCATCTTCATCTCCTCCTCCCTCATCTCCTCCACTGAACTCCACCTCCACAAACCCTCACCTCCAATCACCTCCGCCTCTCAACACCACCCCATCACCACCACCTAACAAATTCCCGACAATCTCCAATCGCCATCCGCCCTTCCGACCCCTTCCTCGCCCATTCCCGTTCCTCCCCCACACTTTGACCCCCTCCTCCTCCTCCTCCTCCTCGTCCCCCCGGCCCCCCTCACGCCCCCCGCTGCCGTCCAT
This sequence comes from Eriocheir sinensis, assembly GCF_024679095.1. Lineage (NCBI taxonomy): Eukaryota > Metazoa > Arthropoda > Malacostraca > Decapoda > Varunidae > Eriocheir > Eriocheir sinensis. Next base: position 1,781,888 of record NC_066567.1, on the reverse strand, counting down.
GGGGGTCTTCGGCGGCGCCCCCTGTGGAGTGACTTTGTTGAGGATGCTGAATCACTTAATGGGACGGGAGCTCAGTGAGGATGTCTTCGGGATGACGGTCTACAGGGCGGTCATGGAGAGGTGAGTGAGTGAGTGAGTGAGGGGGAGGGAGCGAGTGAGTGAGTGAATGAGTGAGTGAGTGAGAGAGTGAGTGTGTGAGTTAGTGAGTGAGTGAGAGTGAGTGAGTGAGAGAGTGAGTGTGTGAGTTAGTGAGTGAGTGAGTGAGTGAGTATGCCTCTTCATCTCTCTCTCTCTCTTTTTTCCTTCCCCCTCTCTCTCTCTCTCTCTCTCTCTCTCTCTCTTCCTTTCCTTTTCTTCCTCCCTTTTCTTTATAGCGAGAGAGAGAGAGAGAGAGAGAGAGAGAGAGAGAGAGAGAGAGAGAGAGAGAGAGAGAGAGAGAGAGAGAGAGAGAGAGAGAGAGAGAGAGAGAGAGAGAGAGAGAGAAACAAAAAACAATACAACTAATCAACTCCACCATCAACTCCACCATCACCACCACCAGCATCCTTGTGGCGGAGTGTGGAGTTCCCTGGTGGAGGTGGAAGAACAGCACATCACCACCACCACCTCCACTCACCTCCACCTCAACACCGCGACCAATTTCAAGAGGAATGGACGACTGGCTTTCCATGGACGACTTAAAAACGACTGTAAGATAATAGTAGTAGTAGTAGTAGTAGTGGTAGTAGTAGTCGTACGTAGTAGTAGTAGTAGTAGTGGTAGTGGTCGTAGTAGTAGTAGTAGTAGTAGTAGTAGTAATAATAATAATAATAGTAATAATAATAATAGTCTTTCATCACCATATATACACCAAATCATCACCACGGCAGACACGTTCAACACCACTATCATCACCACCACCACCATCACCTCCAATCTGACCTTTTTTCTTTCTCAACATTCTGACTTTTTCTTCTCTTTTTTTCTTGGATTCTAATACTTTGTTTATACTCAGAAGGGGTTTCAATCCTCCACAGGAACCCACACTCCCTCCACCACAAGGCTTCCACATCTGAGAGGGAAGAAGAGGAAGGAAGAGGAGGAGGAGGAGGAGGAGATCCCTCGAAGGTAAAGAAGAAGGGATTTAGCGGACGACTCCAGCATCCACTTTTATCATCCACATAATTAGATGGACAACAGGACCAAGAGCATCCACATTCATCTCTCTTCCACCATCATCCACACCCATGATCCACCAGCTACAGAGGAAGGATTTACCAGACGTCCCCAGCATCCACTTATCTCATCCACATCACTAGGAAGATAAAATGACCGGCACAGCATCCACATTCATCCCTCTTCCACCGTCATCCTCATCCATGATCCACCAGCTACAGAAGAAGGATTTATCAGACGTCCCCAGCATTCAGCATCCACTCATCCACATCAATAAGATGACAATAGAATGGGTCTAACATCCACATTCATCCCTCTTCCACCATCATCCACATCCATGATCCACCAGCTACAGAAGATTTACCAAACATCCCCACCATCCAGCATCCACTCATCTCATCCACACCACATCCATCTTTCCTGACGGGTGAAGGTTTTAGGGAAATATTGAGAGGAAATATTTGTTTTATTGTAAAGTATGATATCACTAATGTACAAATACTTTTACAATCTCTGCCTTAAGAATCTAGATAGACCGCTTGTTTGACCTTTCTTTCCATCAGTTCGCTCTTTTTTGGTTTGTGAATTACGTCTAAGTACAAAAGTGAGAATTACCATGTTTTCTTTTTCTTTCTTTCTTTCTTTCTTTTGGTTGTCTCTGTTACAAATTAGTCGGTTGGGTTATATTTTTCTTTCCTTCCTTTCCTTTCCTTTCTTTCTCCTTCGGTCTGAGAATTACGTCGCAGTACAAAAATGAGATAATTTCCGCATTTTTCTTTCTTTCTTGGTGGGTTAAATAATTCCACATAAATTTTTGGGTTAATACAAATACTCAGCTCAGTTGGGCATTAACAGATTTTTTTTCAATAGCATAAAAGTTGACTGGGAATTTGGGAGCATTAGTCGTAGGAATGTCTGTTGGTATTTTCCCTTGGTTTCGATTGGGAATTTATGGTTCTTGGATGGTGTAGAAATAGACCGGGAATTAGGAGACATGTAGCCTTGGCATTTTCTCTCGGTATTTTTCTTGTCCGGTTGTAATTCTCGTTTCGAACTCACTTGGAATTAGTTTGTAAGGTCGTAGGGAAATAAAGACGAACTCGCAAACACACACACGTAATTATTTCCTGGTAACTTTCTCCTTTTTTTTCCGCTAAGTAATTTTTTTTTTAAGCGCGGAATAAATTACCTACGAAATCACACACACACACACACACACACACAGACACGCACGCCTAATATTCTTTTATAAATGGTCTCTCTATCTATATATTATAAAACACTTACGGTATAACTGGTACGTAACTATATCGTTTTCGTAAGCAATTCTCCTTCTCTCTCTCTCTCTCTCTCTCTGCGGAGGGATGAAGTTCCAAGGACCGATACCATTAAGAAGGACAAACACACATACGTACATACACACAGCTTTCCCTTCCATCTGTATAGGACTCAACACCTGGTTCTCTCCACCTGTCGAGTTTCCCACCTGTAGTAACACTAACGAACCATGTACAGGTGTGACGATCCACCAGGCAGGTATGCACAGGAAGGGGTCATACCTGGTGGCCATACAAGAGTGACGGAAGGGGTTCGGTTTTGTAAATTTTTGGGACAGTGTCGTAATGGACTTAACAAATTTTTAGTTATTAGAATTTTACGGACAAACGCGGAGACGGAATCAAGTGAATCGTTGCACAAACCAGGCGACAGAAGTGGTTTTAAAGTTCCTCGGACAATCAGTGACATAAAGGAATCATTGCTTATAATATACGTAATTTCTCTGGACCAACGGAGAGTCAGTCCTTGTATACGTAATTAATCTGGACAAATGGAGAATCAGTAGTCATATATGCAATTTTTCTGGACCAATGGAGAATCAATGTTTATATACGTGATTTTTGGACCATTGGAGTCAGTTCTTGTATACATAATTTCTGGACGAATGGAGAATTAGTCCTTGTATACGTAATTCCTCTGGACCAATGGAGTCATCGCTTGTATACGTAATTCCTCTGGACCAATGGAGTCGGCGCTTGTACATATAATTTCTCTGGACCAATGGAGTCGTCGCTTGTATACGTAAATCCTCTGTACCAATGGACTCATCGCTTAAACACGTAATTTCTCTGGACAAGCAGGCGACGGAATGTAATCAAGTACCGTTTTGTCGGCTAAGAACTCTATACGAACACAGTGAAGGAAATTAATCGGTGAGATTCGAGGGAGTCAAACACTGATCATCTCCTCTTCCCCTCGGAGTTCACACTTGCAATAAATATGTAACGTCTACCAGTGACAGGCATGTGCTAAATCCTTTCACCATGTTGATTCCTTAGCATCAACACCTCCTCTATGCTTGACAAATAAAAGCTTGCGATAATATGATGCTGGTGGAACAGTGCACTAGACAGCCTGACACGCGGTTCTTTTCAGCGAGTGTGAAATCTCTCCGTAAACAGCGATATCCTGGCGTCATTTCCTCTTTAACTTGACAAATAAAAGCTTGTGTTATGACGTACAAAGCTGCTGAGTGGTGTGATAAATGCTATCTCCTACACGGTTCTCTTCAGCGAGTGTGAAATCTCTCCGTAAACAGTGATATCCTGGCTTCATTTCTTCTCTTAACTTGACAAATAAAAGCTTGTGTTATGACGTACAAAGCTGCTGAGTGGTGTGATAAATGCGATCTCCTACACGGTTCTCTTCAGCGAGTGCGAAATCTCTCCGGAAACAGCGATATCCTGGCGTCATTTCCTCTTTAACTTGACAAATAAAAGCTTGTGTTATGACGTACAAAGCTGCTGAGTGGTGTGATAAATGCTATCTCCTACACGGTTCTCTTCAGCGAGTGCAAAATCTTTCCGTAAACAGCGATATCCTGGCGTCATTTCCTCTTTAACTTGACAAATAAAAGCTTGTGTTATGACGTACAAAGCTGCTGAGTGATGTGATAAATACAATCTCCTACACAACTTTTTCAGCGCAAACTAAATCATTCCGACACGCATATCTCTAAGCATCGTCAGTCCCTCCCTTATACTTGACAAATGAAAGCTTGTGTTAAGACTTACAAAGCTGCTGAGTGGTGTGATAAATACAATCTCCTACACAACTTTTTCAGCGCAAACTAAATCATCCCCGCACGCATATCTCTAAGCATCATCAGTCCCTCCCTTATACTTGACAAATGAAAGCTTGTGTTATGACGTACAAAGCTGCTGAGTGGTGTGATAAATACAATCTCCTACACAACTTTTTCAGCGCAAACTAAATCATCCCGACACGCATATCTCTAAGCATCGTCAGTCCCTCCCTTATACTTGACAAATGAAAGCTTGAGATAATACAAGGATGCTCAGTGGTATGATAAGTGCAATCTGCTATACAGTTCTTTTCGGCAAGTGCTACGTCATCCAACACAGTGATCTACATATATACTCTAGCATTGTCGTGGGCAGCCAGGGGACTCCTCTCTCTCTCTCTCTCTTTCTATCTATCTCTCTTTCTTTTGCAGGCTACAATGTCTCATATCTCACACACCGCTGTAAGGCACAACACTTCCGACCCTACATTCTTAGTCTGACCCGTCCCTTACCGAGTCACCATAGTATACTTGCCAGTGTGCATCACCTCACCATCAGTCAAGACTTACACTGCCGCAACACATTGAGAGATGCCACAAGGGTCCTACCACAGCAGCAGCACCGCGCCACACACACACACACACACACACTGTCGAGGGTGAGTTGCCTGCATATCTACCGGCAGGCTAACACATACACCGGCCCTTAAAAAACACCGTTATGCCTAGAAAATGTCCACAGATGAGCCGAATGACACGGAAAGGAAGCTGGGACGTCAAAACAAAGGAGATATGTACACTGGCTGTGACGGAAAAAAGGATGTATCTACTGAAACACACACACGAACTCACGGCACAATACAATGAACCACTGGAAAATGACTTCAGAAAACGAGAACAAAACAGTGACAGAAAGCTTTTGAATACCACTGAAAAACAAGAAACACACACACACACGTAATATCACTGAATTGACTGAAACGCAATGACCTCGAGATGAAAATGCCTGAAGAAAACGATACCTTGGGGTCGAAACAAAGCGTCGGAGAACTCATCAATACAACCAACAACTGTGCTACCTGAAAAACTATATGAGAAAAATACACACACACACACACAAGTAACATCACTGAATAGACTGAAACACAATGACCTCGAGATGAAAATGCCTTCAGAAAACGATACCTTGGGGTCGAAACAAAGCGTCGGAGAACTCATCAATACAACCAACGACTGTGCTACCTGAAAAACTATATAAGAAACACACATACACACACACAAGTAACATCACTGAACTGACTGAAACGCAATGACCTCGAGATGAAAATGCCTTCAGAAAACGATACCTTGGGGTCGAAACAAAGCGTCGAACTCATCAAAACAACCAACGACTGACCTGCAAAACCTATACAAGAAACACACATACACACACACACAAGTAACATCACTGAACTGACTGAAACGCAATGACCTCGAGATGAAAATGCCTTGAGAAAACAATACTTTGGGGGTGAAATAAAGTGACAGGGAGCTTTTCAATACCACTGAAAAACCTATACAAGAAACATACACACATACACACACAAGTAACATCACTGAATATAGACTGAAAAATGATAATCCTGAGATGCAATTGATTTGAAAAGCTGACCATCTGGAGGTGAAACAGAGCGATAGAGAGCTTTCCAATACAACCAACAACTGTGCTACCTGAAAAACTATATAAGAAACACACACACCAACACACACAAGTAACATCACTGAATAGACACTGAAAACCAATAATCTGGAGGTGGAAATGCCCCAGAAACAGATGACGCAACACTTAACTTCAACTCCTGACAAACTGCATAAGAAACACACACGTAACAACACAAACAACACCACTGAACAAGACTGAAACGCAATAATCTTAAGGCAAAAACGTCTGGGAAAGAGATGATTCAGGAGTGACATGATACAATGCTTCACCTGACCAACACCAGCAACTGTGAGACCTGACAAAACTGCATAAGAAACACACACGCAACATCACTGAACAGGACTAAAACGCGATAATCTTGAGGGAAAATCGACTGGAAAACAAATATGAAACACTGATCCTCAACCAACACCAGAAACTGTGAGACCTGACGAAACTGCATAAGAAACACACACACAACATCACTGAACAGGACTAAAACGTGATAATCTTGAGGGAAAATCGACTGGAAAAGTGATGATTTGGGAGGTATATAGAGTGACAATGCCTTTCACTATGACCAGCTGCATCAATATAGACAAACACAACACAAGTAACATCACTGAACAGGACTGAAAACCAATAATCTGGAGGTGGAAATGCCCTGGAAACAGATAATTCATGGCTGATATAATGCAACACTAAACCCAACCAACACTAGTAAATGAGGGACCTGACAATATTGCATAAGAAACACACACACACACACACACACACACAATCACTGAACAAGACTGAAACATGATTATCTGAAGGTGAGAATGACTGGGAAACATAATTCAGGAGTAATATAAAACACTAAACCTCAACTAACTCCACCAACTGAGAGTCCTGACAAAATATAACAAGAAGCTGACCCAAACTTTTTCCACCATTTCACTCTACGAACAAGTCAGTTTCCCTATACAAGCCAGATGATTACGTTCTGAAGCGCTAGACTGCACTAAACATTGTCTTTCAAGCTACTAAGTATTAATATATCACCAACACTCTCTCTATGCGACACTAAATAACTCTCTCTCTGTCTCTAGTTTATCACCAACACAGCACCTCTTCTTCTTTTATGGGGCACTGGGTTATTTCTCAAAAGCTATCTATGAATATATCACCAATGCTGCCTCTCTCTCTCTCTCTCTCTCTCTCTCTCTCTCTCTCTCTCGTCACTGATATGGCTTCGCCCACTCCCAAACCCTCTCTATATGGCAAACTAATCGAGGGGACATCAGGTTACTATATCCAAGAGTTCGTCACATATCAAAACCTTATTAGTATACTGATTAGGTGGCTGAGTGGTTAGCGTGCTGGGCTCACATTCACTGCGCCATGGACAATGTCGATTTGAATCCCCACGCTACCACCTGGGATTTTTCAGTCACCTCCGAGTGGCCTAAGACTACCCACATGCTGTCCAGAAGACCACCCATCAACCCGGACTCTAGAAGAAGCTGTCCAGTGAATCAAGAATGAGTTCCGGGGGGCAGCATGAGCCAAGCATAACTGGCGCCACTATAAAACCTGCCTGCGCCATGACAGGTTTGGGCCGACCATCTGGCGCTATAGGTGGGGATGTAAAAAAAATAAATAAATAAATAAATAAAAAATACAGAAGTTAATAGATGTTACCAGAATAAAAATTAACCTTCGACTGCTAGAAAAAATTGTCGTATGAAATAATGACAGAAATAAAGACTAAAAGGTATTGAATTCCCTTGTATAGTATCTCATTTACAGAAGCTAAAATCGCATTACCAAAATAAAAATCAACTCTCGACTCTTTAAAAAATATTGCCGTATCAAACGTTAATAAAAACAATGACAAAAAAGGTATCAAATAAAACAAAAAGTTGGTTTATATAAAAATGTTCGGTAAGGTTTATATAATACTCCAATAATAATAATAATAATGATAATAATAAATCCAATTTGCGTTAAGTAGAGGTTTGTTAAATAGGGCTAAACTTAACATAGCTACCGAGGAACAGTCACTCACTCACTCAAGCTCAAGTTCTAAAATGTCTCGAGACCTATGTACGAGTTTGAAAGCCTAGCGTGGAAGGTCAAATTTTTCGTGGCTGTTCCGTTTTCTTACTTTTTGACCTATATTGCTTGTATCTATCTTTTTGGGGGCCTTACAAGACTCTATTGACAAGTTTTACAATGATTTGATGCCACTTAGAGGAAAACAACACCCATGATCTAGCCAACCTCTGATGTCTTTTGAACAAGTTTTACAATGATTTGATGCCACTTAGAGGAAAACAACACCCATGATCTAACCAACCTCTGATGTCTTTGAAAATATATATGTTACAAGAGCTTGGAATCCTCTCTTTTATGGGGCATTATAAGACTCTATTGACAAGTTTTACAATGATTTGATGCCACTTAGAGGAAAACAACACCCATGATCAAATCCAACCTCTGATGTCTTTGAAAATATATATGTAACAAGAGCTTGGAATCCTCTTTTATGGGGCATTATAAGACTCTATTGATAAGTTGTACAATAATTCTGACCCCTGAAGAACCAAACCGACCTGCCGTCTTTGAAAATATAACCGTACCAAAAGTTCAGAGCGTTTCGGAACATGAGCCAAGGTTAGACACACATACAGACACACACTCTCTCTCTATCAGCCAAATATTGGCCACAAAGGCTAACACACAAGAACACAGGAGTTAATAACAGACAGGGACTGCATGGAGGGAGGGAGGGAGGGACGGGACAGGACACGGGACACACACACACACTAATAATATACAGGTGGATGGCAAGGCAAGTCTCACACACACTCTCTCCTCACTTGCCTTCCTTCCCCTTGGAGTAAAAAGTCTCGGCGCACTGATGGGAGGGTGGCATGAGTAACAGTGTGTGGGAGGTGGTGGATGAGTGGTCAGCGTGGACACAGGTTCACATCCCACCCAACACTACAAACAAGCTGGCAATTTTTCAACCATCACCAAGTGGCCCAAAACTACCCACATGATGTCCTGAATACCACCTGTCAACCCAGACTCTAGATTCTCTCTAAAGAGGATCAAAAATGAGCTCTGGGAGGCAGCATGAGACAAGCAACTTGGCACCACTATAAACGCTTGCCTGTACAACCACCAGGCCTTAAAAAAATCCAAACCTTACCTAAGCACTGACAGGACCTGAACAGCACATTGCCACACACAACACATGCTACCCACCATCACTGCCTTACAAGACTATAAAGGCCAGCATGAGAAAGGCCTTCGTGGGGTAAGTACAACAATGCTCTCTGGCTCTCTCCTCGGCCACTCCTTCCCTTCCCTAGTCACAAGTAGCTGCTGGTTGGGTGCACAGATGAAGGCTTTGGTGCAAGAGGCCTGGCGGGTTTAAGTACATTCCCGAACCGTGTCAGAACGATGATGACAATAAAACGAGTGTCTGGGCTTATTATGGTAAAACCGTCAACTGTATCAGACTACCAATGCCAATAACGTATGTGTCTTGAGTAAAACTGCCGGCAAAAACAATGTCACTATAATACAAATAAAACTATCCAGACTTATTATGGTAAAACTCCTGAAGTGAACTGCGTCAAAATAACACAAATACAAAACAATAAAGAGAAATTGTCCCCGTTTAAAATCGTAAAATTGGTGAAGCTTTTGTCATCTCATGCAGCTTAAAACTGCCCCAGTGAACCGTGGCAGAATTATAACACACCAATAAAAGGAAACTGCCTGCTTAAAATGGTCCAATTGCCAAAGCCTCTGTTGTCTCATAAAGCTGAATGGCCGCAACTTTGCTACGTGATAAAAACCAAAGTGCCGTCAACAAGCTCACGGCCGCCACAACACAGATGCTCACCCACCACTTGAAGCCTGTGAGATTCCAAACAACGCAAGACATAAATAAATAAATAAAACCCAGTGAGTGCTGAGATACATAAAGCTGTACAGTGCTGCCAGGTGTCCAAATTTAACGCTAAAATTCCCCCGAGCAACGTGCAGTGAACACAAACAATCAGGTGCCGTGTGACCATAAAAACACAGGTAGAACGACTTAAGGAGGTGTGCCGAGGCCCCCTCTGTCAATGAAGTGATTCTGCCGGACAAACACATCATAAAAATACTACTCTTTGAGACAAGGCTGCATAGCTACCGAGGAGGAAATTAAAAACAGACGAAAGGAGACAGCCGGGAGAACACAAACAGACTCAGTTGCGTACAGACTAAAATAAAATAAAACCACACGCAGTATGGCCAACACCAGTCCACCTCACTCACTGCCTGGACCCACGACGGAGCAAAGAATAAATACAACCAAGGAGTGAGACCACGGAACGGTGGAACAAGAATGGCGGGAACAGCTGAGATGGGGCGGATGGGTAGGAAAAAAGAGGATTAAAAAAAAGGAGGAAAACAGAGAAGGGCATGGCGGTAAAGTAACAAAAATGACCGGAAAAATGAAAGGAACAAGTGGGAGAAAATAAAATGGGAAAAATAAAATCAGGGAGGACTAATAAAAAATGTGAAAGGGATAGGAAAGACTACAAAAGAGGCAAAATAAGACTGAACTGACCTAGCGATATACGGACTGGAAAGGGGTGTGTAGGGGGGGGTCGGGAGGGGTGAGACGAAGGGGGGTGATGCGAGGGGGGTTGGGGGGAGTGCTGGTCTAGTAGTTGTCCCGTCGCTGGTAGTGGTGCTGGGTGGAGGAGCCGTGGGGTTGGTTGTTGAAGCGGGAGCTGTGAGCGCGACCCCGACTGCCCGTGTGCTTGCGCATGTTGAACCTGAGGAGGAGGAGGAGGTGGTGGTGATGGGGGGTAAGGAGGAGGAGGAGGAGGAGGAGGAGGAGGAGGAGGAGGTGACAAAAGGGGAGGGTTTGTCAGGGGAGGAGGAGGGGGAAGAGATGGATTGGGAAGGATGTGAGGAGGAGAAGGAGGAGGAGGAGGATGGAATGGCAAGGATGTGAGATGGAGGAGGAGGAGGAGGAGGTGACAAAAGGGGAGGATTTGTCAGGGGAGGAGGAAGGGGAAGAGATGGATTGGGAAGGATGTGAGGAGAAGGAGGATGGAGGATGTGAGATGGAGGAGGATGAGGAGGGGGAGGATTTGTCAGGGGAGGAGGAGGGGGAAGAGATGGATTGGGAAGGATGTGAGGAGGAGAAGGAGGATGGAATGGCAAGGATGTGAGATGGAGGAGGATGAGGAGGAGGCGACGGGAGGGGAGGATTTGTCAGGGGAGGAGGAGGGGGAAGAGATGGATTGGGAAGGATGTGAGGAGGAGGGAGGGAGGATTTGTCAGGGGAGGAGGAGGGGGAAGAGATGGATTGGGAAGGATGTGAGGAGGAGAAGGAGGATGGAATGGCAAGGATGTGAGATGGAGGAGGATGAGGAGGAGGTGACGGGAGGGGAGGAGGAGGGGGAAGAGATGGATTGGCAAGGATGTGAGGGGGAGGAGGAGGAAGAGATGAATTGGCAGGGGAGTGAGGGGCAGGAAGAGGATGCTTAGGGTACATTTTACAGGCAACCGGTAACATGGAAACACCCCCTTTCAACAGCTCTGGTTATGGCCCTGTGAATCTAAGTGCTTTATCACAGTTCTTTCTCTTCATCTTCTTATAACATTGCTAAGAGGTTATGCCAAAGCCTCCCCAAGATTCAGAACCTCAAGAACAAAAGAACAAAGAACAATCAACTACTCAAACAAGAAGACGAACACGGAGACAGAGAAGTTGACGACAGGAATAAACAGAACAACACACACACACACACATGCACGCACTCACCTCTCTCTGTCGCACTCCATGTCCTCGAGTCGCTGAGTGAGGGCGAGCTTCTGCTGGATAGCCATACGCAGGAGGGAGTTGAGGGTCTTCTTCTCCTCCTCGGCCGCCACCAGCTGTCTCTGCACCTCATCCAGCTGGGTCACGTACTCCTCGCAGCGGGCGGCAAACATCGCTCGCAGGCCTAATGAGGGGGGGAACGTGTGTGAGCAAGCGAGAGAGAGACACTGCCCCTCCCATCACTCCTAGCTCTCCCTTTCCCTCTCCCGCCCTATATAGCACTCCCAAACTCCCTTCTCTTTTCTTCCCCTCTCCTCCACCATCCTACAAGAGGCACTACCCCTCCTCCTCCTCCTCCTTCTCCTCTTCCCTGGCACTCCCCCTCCTCCTCCTCTTCCCCGGCACTCCCCCTCCTCCTCCTCCTCCTCTTCCCCTCCTCCCCTCTCCTCTTCCTCCTCCTCCTCCTCCTCCTCCTCCTCCTTCTCCTCTTCCCCGGCACTCTCCTTCCTCCTCCTCCTTCTCCTCTTCCCCGGCACTCTCCTTCCTCCTCCTCCTCCTTCTCCTCTTCCCTTGCACTCCTCCTCCTCCTCCTCCTCCTCCTCCTCTTCCCTTGCACTCCTCCTCCTCCTCCTCCTCTTCCCTGGCACTCCCCCTCCTCCTTCTCTTCCCTGACACTCCCCCTCCTCCTCCTCTTCCCCGGCACTCACTGGAGAAGGTGGCAGCGTCCTCCTTCAGCAGACGCAGTTCGTTCCTCAGCTTCATCATGGTCTCCGAGACGATACTCTTCTCGGTCTCGTACTTGGACTTGAGGTTTGCCAAGGCCACCTGGGAATGGACGGAAGGTTAGTGCTTGCTGGAACTGATTGGGAAGGTTTTGTTTCACTCTGTCCACTCGGAACACTAACCTGAATCTATCTATCTATCTAATGTCTATGACTCCTCAGGGGGGTGGCCGCTGCAGAAGTGTCTCAATCTCTCCCTCTCTCTGATGCATACGACAGACTTGGCAGGATAACACAGTACTTTAAGCCCCTTTTAATAATCTCTAGTATAACACCCAGACCCCCAAAGCAACCAGGAATAGAGTTAACTTTAGGAGAAGCGAGTAGCGGGCTTTTTTTTTTTATTACCGTTTCCTTTTTTTTGTGCCCTTGAGCTGTCTCCTTTTTTTTAAAAAAAAAAAAAAAAAAAAAAAAAAAAAAAAAAAAAGTAAACATCACCTCTGCAGTCTATCTGATGGCCTAATGTCATTTTAACCTTCATTTTCTTTCCCATTCCTAACTGAGCTTCAAGTAGATTTCTCTTTTCATACCACAGTCAACCAGGAACAGTGTTTAAAGGGCATCCTAACTCCAATCAATAACCTCTACTATAACACCCAGGCCCCCAGACACCCAAGAACAGCATGTGGTCACCTCTGCGGTCTGTTTGTTGGCCTTGAGCACGGTGCGGAGTGTTGCGATCTGCTCCCTCTTGGTGGACAGCAGGGACTTGAGTTTGATGACCTGTTCCTGTAGCTCCTGAACCTCGCTCTCGCTTAGACCACCTGGGACGGAAGGAGAGATAAGAGAGGAGTTTAAAAACGGTGGTACAATTTATTCTTTTTTAGTAGCAATGGAGAGTTAGGGAAAGGAAAAGACAGTCATGGGAACGAAATAACAAGAGAAATAGACATAGTAACAGAAGAAGAGACTAGAGGAGTTTAAAAGGCTGGTACAATGTCTCCTTTGTCTAGTAGCAATGGAGAGTTTAAGGCAAGGGAACAAAATAACAAGAGAAACAGACATAGTACTGTAGGTAATAGGAAACAGAAGAAGAGATTAGAGAGGAGTTTAAAAGGCTGGTACAATGTCTCCTTTGTCTAGTAGCACTGGAGAGTTTAAGGGAAAGGAAAAAGACAGGCAAGGGAACAAAATAACCAGAGAAACAGACATAAAAGGTAATAGGAAACAGAAGAAGAGATGAGAGGAGTTTAAAAGGGATGAGAGATGAATTTAAAAAGCTGGTACAGTTTCTTTTTCCAAGTAGCAATGGAGGGTTTAAGGGAAAGGAAGACAGTCACGGGAACAAAATAACAAGAGAAACGGACATTAAAGGTGATAGTTAACAGAGAACGAAGAAAACGACATGAACAGAATAGGTAAACCAACTCACTGTCGGACGCCGCAGACTCCCTGACGAGCCCCTTCTCCTTGCTGAGCTCAATGGTGTGCTCCACGGACTTCTTGAGGTGCCGGATCTGGTCCACGATGGTGTCAACAATCTCACGCACCACCGCTGGGTCACTGTTGTCAACCTGCGGCACATGAGGGTTGTAGATTTTTATTTTATTTATATATCTTTTTTACAGCAAAGGAGATGGCTTAAGAGTGACAGTCCAGGATAAGGCTAGGTAAAGTTCACGGCATCCACTCACAAAGTCCGAGAGGGTGACGTCTGTTCGGAGTTTGCAGCGAAGGGCTTCCAGGTTGGACACGGCGGCTGAGGTGGGGGAGGAAGGCTTGGTGCTCTCTCCATCGCCTGCCGAGAAATGGACAAAATCACCACCAGAAACAGTTTGAGGATTAAGACAGAGTTGCTAGACATAAGGAAACACAGAAAAAGGGAAGGAAACACAGAAACAAGGTAAGGAAACACAGAAACAAGGTAAGGAAACACAGGAACAAGGGAAGGAAACACAGGAACAAGGGAAGGAAACACAGGAACAAGGGAAGGAAACACAGAAGCAAGGGAAGGAAACACAGGAACAAGGGAAGAAAACAAACACAGAAACAAAGGAAACTCGCCACCAGAAACAGTTTAAACAGGGACATGAAACAACTGACCTTTACTATAAACATATCAGGATTAAGATAAACTGCTTGGCCATAAGGAAGGAAGGAAGAGGAAGAGGAGGAGGAGAACAACAGAAGAAGAGGTAGCTAGCTGAGTACTATTATTATCAGTAGTAGTAGTAGTAGTAGTAGATAAGGAAGAGGAACAGAACACATTACAACACATCACAACACATGACGCACCTTTGTCCGTGGTGTGTCCCTGCTTGCTGTGGTCGAGGAGAACCCTGGAGGGAGTCTCACCATTGACGGTACACACGTGGTGGTACAGCTGCGCCAACTCCTCGCTGATGGTGCTGTGGGGGGGGGATGGAAGGAGGCTTGAAGACGTTGCACTAAGGTGTCAAACTACCACTAGGGTCACAAAACAATGTATCAAGGCACCTCTTTATCTGAAATTGACCTCTCTTTTGGTCACTCTATTCTAATCGCTATATGAGAGCAACAGTTAGTGGGCTTTTTTTTTATATTTTACAGCTTGTTTTTGTTGCGCTTGACTTGCTCTTTGGGCTGTAAAAAAAAAAAAAAAAAAAAAAAAAAAAAAAAAAATCCATGAAAATCCCAAGCAACTTCTAAGAGAGGCTTTTCAAACAGGCAAAGTGAGGCGCCGATATGGTTAAGAATATGCTCCAGAATCTCACCCAAGGTCGTTCCTGGTGATGGAGAGTGACCCTTCCCGGCCGTTCATCATCTGGCTGAGGATGCTGACGTCATTCCCGAGGTCGATGGACTTCTGCTCCGCGTCGATCAGCTGTGTGGGGAGGAGATGGTTAGGGAGAGGGAGCAGGGATAGAGAGAGAGGGAGAGGGTGACGTAGAGCAAAGAGACAGTTTAGGGAGAGGAAAAAAAAAAAAAAAAAAAAAAAAGAAGAGTTGATTAAGGAATGCCTAAATTAGATAACATTTTCTAACTCAAACAACACAACTCCATTCATATAGTATTTCTGAATCTGATAACCTCCCTGACTGACTTCAATGCAACACCCAAATATAGAATAACACCCAGACCCCCCCACACTCACCCTTGCCCTCAGCGTCCCCACTTCGTTCCTCAGCTGCTGCACTGCGTCGCTGGCCGTGCCCCCGTCGGAATTCTGTATCTCGGCCAGGCTCTTCTTCAGCTCGGTGATCTCCCGCGCTGCAACCTGGTAACGCGACTTCTGCTTCTCCAGGAAACTCACGAGGTTGGCCGAGTCCTCTGCGTTCATCTGCGGGGAGAGTGACGATGATGGTTTTTTTATGGTAAACAGATCAAAGGTGGTTAAAAAGAAAACTGATGAAGAAAAGCCTGCAAATCTCCACTCCTGTAAAAAGAGTTCAGAGGAGTGGCCAAAAGAGAGGTCAATTCCCTTCCTTGTGTGTGTGTGTGTGTGTGTGTGTGTGTGTGTGTGTGTGTGTGTGTGTGTGTGTGTGTGTGTGTGTGTGTGTGTGTGTGTGTGTGTGTGTTGCATAGTGTGTTCTACTACTTATCTAACTACCCATTCAAACACTCTAGTGAAAGGTGTGTGTTCATAGTTATTATCAGGACCCCTAAAAGGACATCAAAGAAAAATAGCAGAGTGCCCCCCTTTAAGAACATCAAGGGAAAATAGCAGAGTGCCCCCTTAAGAGCATTACCTGGTTGGGGTTCTCCTGTTCATGTAGCTTCACCAGTGCCGAGATGTGTCCCAGGAGGTGCGAGACCCGGGCGTGCTGGGCGTCAAGCTCCCCGCGTGCCTTCTCCAGACCTTCCTGACTCTCCTTCAGGTTGGTGGTGAGCTGGGACTTCTCGTGGTCTGCCTGAGGGTGGAATGGGGTTTGTGTGAGGGAGGAGGAGGAGGAGGAGGAAGAAAGATGAGAAGATACAGAGAGAGAGAGGAGGAGGAGAGGGCCAAGACAGAGTGTGAGTGAATGAGTGAGGAGGAAGAGGAGGAGGAAAGGAGAGGAGAGAAGGAGGAGGAGGAGGAGGATAAAGAGGAAGAGGAGGAGAGGTTCAAGAAAGAGTGTTCAGTAAAGGAGTGTGAGTGAATGAGTGAGGAGGAAGAGGAGAGAAGAGGAGGAGGAAGGAGAGGAAAGAACAAGCACCTCAGACCATCACCCTAAGCTTACCTCCTCCAGCTTCTTCTCCAGCTTGCGCAGTTCGTTGAGGTGGATCTCGGAGAAGAGGTCACCCCCCATCTCGGCCGTTCCCCCTCCAGCGCTCATCAACTCCGACTCCAGGCGACGCAGCACTGGGGTGTCATCCTCGCCATCGCTCTCGCCGAAGTCCGTGCTCCCTGTGGTGGAGATGGTGGTTAATGTGGTGGTTGGAAATTCTTGCCTGTATTAACCCTATGACTGTGGATTTCCTACAAGCAGACATCACCAAGCTACAGGAATGGAGCAAAAAGTGGCTGCTACAATTCAATGAAGAAAAATGTAAAGCCCTGCACCTTGGGAGGGGATATCCAGCATGGCAATATCACATGGGAAACACTCCACTATCCACCACAGAGGCAGAGAAAGACTTGGGACTAGCTATATATCACCAGGCTACCAGTGAAGGCCAAACCAATCGCAGCGGACGAGTTAAAACTGACAACAGAACCAGATGTGAATGCCTTCGTCCCCTCACCTGACAGCTTCATGCTCATCGCCAGGTTCGAGAGGTTGTACATGGACTCAGAATTCATGCGTCCGTCCAGCTCCTTCTTCAGTGCGTACTTGGCCTCACGTTCCGCCTGCAGGGACTCCAGCGCCTCTTCCATCTGCCTCTCCGCGATCTTCTTGAGGTTGGCGAGCTCCTCCACCTGTTGATTGAGCACCTCCGTCTCCTCCTGTAGCCTGCGGATCTCATGTTTGGCGCCCTCGAACTCCACCTGTGAGGATCTGTCGGGATGTGAGCGATGGTTAGCCTAGTGTTGGTGTTTACGAAGATGTGGAAAAGGAAGGAAGTGGATCCGACCTTTAGGATGGCATTGTGTGGGGGCAAGTAAATACGCAAGGAAAAATTAACGGATACCCAAATATTTAACCGTATAATACCATCAGCCTACCCAGAAGACGTTGAAATCCGTTGGTTTGACGGTACATTAAAGAGAAGACAGCGAGGTTGTCTGTCTGTTGATAAATATAAACTACTTGAGATTTATATAAGGAAAGGGAGGAAGGGATTGTAGTAGTAGTAGTAACAGAGGAGGATGTTAAAATATAATGACAGATAGACAGACAGAGGGAGAGTAAGAAAGGGAGAAACTAGACACAGAGAAATGCCAATACATTATAACACAGACAGAGACAGAGGGACAGTGAGAGAGAAAAACCTAGACAGACAGAAATGGCAATGAATTATAAGAGACAGACAGACAGAGAAACAGAGACGGATAGGGACAGTGAAAGGGATGAAAGCTAGACAGATGGACAGACTGAGAGAAAAATAAATAAATAAAAATAAAAAACAGACACTTGAGACAGAAAGAAAAAATAAATAAATAAAACACACATACGTACAAACAGACATTTCCTGACCTGTTTAATTAGCAAGGTTGTTACACACCTCATTAATACCTGAGAGAGAGAGAGAGAGAGAGAGAGAGAGAGAGAGAGAGAGAGAGAGAGAGAGAGAGAGAGAGTATTTAATCAGATAATGGCAGGTTCCAGGAAAGAGAGAGGGAGAGAGGAAAAAAAAAAGAGGGGAGGGAGGGAGAGGAAAATTTACACCAGAGAGAAGAGGAGGAAGAGAAAACAAGAGGGAAAAGAGGAGAGAAAAATTTACATGCAAGAGGAGGAGGAGGAGGAGGAGGGGGAGGAGGAGGGGGAGGAGGAGCCACACCCAAAACTTTCCTCCAATCTCCTTAATGCATGTAGGGAGAGAGAGAGAGAGAGAGAGAGAGAGAGAGAAATGCACACCCATATGGTATTAAAAGCCCCTAAGTGTGTGTGTGTGTGTGTGTGTGTGTGTGTGTGTGTGTGTGTGTGTGTGTGTGTGTTTGTTTTTTCTTTCTTCCCAAACAATAAAAAATCTTCCTCCTCCTCTTTCCTTTCCTCTTCTCTCCATTCCTTTCCTCTCCCTCCACCACCATCATCACCACCTCTCCTCTTCTTCCTCCTCTTTTTTACTTTCCTTTCCCTTCCCTTTCCTCTCCTCTCTATTCCTTTCCTCTCCTTCCACCACCACCATCATCACCAACTCTCCTCCTCCAGCTTCTCTTCCACTCACTTAAGGTTGGATATCTGCTTCTGGAGTGTGATGTTCTCGTCCTCCAGCTCGGCATAGTCCTGGAAGAGCCGTGTCTCTCTGAACTTGAGGTCCTTGAGTTCGGCCTTGAGCTGCTTCTTCTCATGGTCTGATATGTCCTTCTCCTTGAGGTGGTCGGCAAGCTCAGTGTAGTAGCGGGACTTCTCGCTCTGCACGCGTTCTAGCTCGGCACGGCACTGAGGAATGGAAGAACAGGAATAATAAGAAACATGGGAACACAGAAATGCAGACAACAGAAAGCCTATTAGCTCATTACGAGATTGCCCACTCTATCCGCTCGACAGCCACTCCGTATTCAGTTTACCCCCAACGCAACAAAATAAGTCGATTCAATTTATAAATGAGTTGAGGGTTCCAGTGGCAGATGGCAGATGACTCACCTGCTTGGCCTCCAGCTCCAACTCAATGATCTGTGAGTTGAGCGACGTCTCCCGAGCAGCGGACTCTGACAGCAGGCTCTCCTCCGTCTCGATGCCGCTGGCTGTCGTCACGCGGTGGGTCGTCTGGAACTTGGCCAGCGCCTGAAAAAAAGGGGGTAGTGTTGGGTTAGGTTATTGATGTTGTTATTGATTCTCACCTGGTAGGGCCATACCAACCAGCAACCAGCCAAGACTGGGCAGGGAAGGCAAGGCCCAAAAGTAACAGTCAGACACTCCAGTCAGGCGAGCAGGCAACACTACTAACACAATTGACATATAGTGACTGGTTGAATGTGTCTTCCAATTAAAATGGCATAACTTCAGTTTATAGTAATATTAGAAAAACAATAGAATTAAAAGTTATATCAGAAATAGTTAGAAAAGGTAATTAGAAGGAGGAGAGTTCAGCACTTAGAAGTAACTGTAGCCTAGACTTGAATGTTGAAAGTTGAGGATTAGTTATTGCAGTTAGGGAAGGAAGGATGAAGAAGAGGAAGAAGAGGAAGAAGGTTGGAGATAGAAACCTTCCACTAGACCAAGGAATATAACATGAGAGGATAAAATGGTGATATAAGAGGAAAAATAACAGAAAGGAAAGCAACTCTTGAACCAAGACTAAGAAATAAAAGAAAATAATGAAAGAGAAAGAAAAGAAGAATGAAAATATAATAATAATAAGAAAAAAATAGTTAAAAAAATGAAGAGGAAGAAATAATAAAAAAGTGAAAGTAAAAAAACAAGATGATGACAAAGAAGAAGAAGAAAGAGGATGAGGATTAAAAGAACAAAACAGGTGAGGAATACTAATGAGCAAAGGCACTGAAACACCTGGTCACAAGGGCTAATTAGTATGACAGGTGTGACCCCTCCCATTACCTCTCTCACACACACAGAGAGAGAGAGAGAGAGAGAGAGAGAGAGATACACTGGTTTATGCTCTCTCTCTCTCTCTCTCTCTCTCTCTCTCTCCCCCTTCCCTCCATTCCTCACCTCCCTCGTTCTCTCCAAACACACACACAAACACACGCACACACAAACACATAAGAGAAATACACAAAAATATCAAAAAATACGAAAATTCTCAGGTTGACGCCCCCTTCCATTTCCCTCTCTCCCTCCGTGTCTCCAGTCCCTCCATTATTTACCTCCCTCGTGCTCTCTAGTTCCGACTTGGTGTTCTCGTAGAGCGCCTCCAGGTCGTCGCATCGCTGCTGTAAATTCTCCTTCTCCTCCAGCAAGACCAGTCCATATTGGGCCGCCTGCTTCTTCTCGCTGCTCGTCTGGTCCAACTCCAAGTGCAGCCGCTCCACCTCCTTCTGTAAAGTGTCCACGTTCTCCATTTTGTCTTCTGTGAGGTTGTGGCGCGTATTAATGGCGGGGATGAGCGGTAAACGTAAATAATGTCAGCCCGAGGAGGTCCCCAGCAGGGCCATGTTGATGTTCCTCCGGCCAGGGCGAGACTGACGCGGCGTTGCCAGATGGGCGTTGTTAGCAGGTCGTATTTTTAGGTTTCTCGCCCATATGTATATAGAGAAACATCAATACTTCATTTTTTTTTACACTAACTTTAATTGTATCTCATTAATGGTGTGGATAAGACAGTTTGAGGTCTGAAAACCGATAGATATGCAGTGCTTTGAATACGCAGCACCATATATTTCTTTCGATTTCCGAGCCATAAATATCCCAAATGAGCTTCAATACCTAACAGATTTACCAATAACCTTAATTAAATGTCGTTATCTGTGCTTCTACAAAAGTATTGAGGCTGTAACCGATATATGCAATGTTCTGAGTACGGCAATCTGGCCACTTTTGCGAGACATCGGGGGCAGGACAGCCTCCCCATATGTGCGCCAAATTCATTTATTCTCTCCACTCGTATGAAGTATATCAAATAATTATGTTTTAAATGGCAAGTCTGATTGAATACCGTAATTTGTGTGGGTGTGTGACAGATGTAGCTCTTTTAGGCAGAAATTGAGATATGGGAAGTGCTGAATACGATAACCTGGTAAGGCTGCTCGAGGGGCGACTAAAGTAATTTATCGAGGAAAATGAAATATTCACAAATAATCGCCTTATAATTACCCTTAGCTGTAATTAAGAGCACCATTAACACCAGCGGAGAGTTAATTATACCTTGGATGTTCTTAAGTTCCGCTAGAGCTACTTTATTTACGTTTTGCCTGATAATTAATGAAGAACAATTGAATTCTTTTAACAACTATTTTCACGAGCTATTCTTTTCTTATTGCAAAGGAGAACGAAAAACGTATAAGAGGAAAAAGGAGAAGAAAAAAGGAAAATATAACAACTATATAGTCTACTACTACTACTACTACTACTACTACTACTACTACTACTACTACGAAAAGCGGTTGAAGTAAATATAAGAAAAAAATATTACATCACGAGAGAGAGAGAGAGAGAGAGAGTGTAACATGCCGACACGGAACTCATTTAATTTGGAGAAGAGGAGGAGGAGGAGAAGGAAGAGGAGGAGGAGGAGGAGGAGGAGAAGGAAGAGGAGGAGGAGGAAGATAATAAAGAAGGGAAGTAGATGATATGGTGATAATGACAAAAAAGAGAGAGAATGACTAATCTCTCTCTCTCTCTCTCTCTCTCTCTCTCTCTCTCTCTCTCTCTCTCTCTCTCTCTCTCTCTCTAATTGGTCTCAGTCATCAGGTAACAACGCGGGTGTGAGCAAGAGTTAGGTATGCGTCTTCTCTCTCTCTCTCTCTCTCTCTCTCTCTCTCTCTCTCTCTCTCTCTCTCTCTCTCTCTCTCGATGACTAATACACCGCGGCATCTTCTACAGGAGAGATCTTAGCGTCGTCCAAGATCACATATATGACAAGGCTTTCGTAGGCATTGTGGGCATTTCCAGGGGTAGATTTATGACCCTGGTGGCAGCTTGACCCTTCTTCTGTACCGTGAACCTTAGGAAACCCTTATGAGAACTCTATTAATCTCCTTGACCTTTGGAAATTATTATTCTATATTATGTCTCCTTCTGATAGGTTCTTTTTTACAACAGAGGAGACAGTGCAAGGGCGTAAAAAATAATAATAATAATAATAATGAAAAAAAAATCCCGCTACATATATGACCAGGTGTGTTTAATTAACTTCTCAATTCTGAATTACAGTTATGAAAAAGTGACGTAACTGACCAGCAGACTGACGGACAGGCTCGGCGAGTGATGGAAGACGATTGATTGATTGAATGATTGATAGTTTATTGTTGCAAGCAAACAGCAAAGGAGAAGGGATGAGCAGGCACCCAGGAAGCTAAAAAGATACAATAGTAGAGAACAAGTGCTAAAAAAATAAAGGGCAACTGTAGTATGTTTAAAATGAGGGAATTTAAGGAATTATTATAAAGAGGAGCGGGAGCAAGAATTTATATAAGAGTTGGCTGACGATTAGAAATGGATCTTGGTATGTACGGGGGACAGAACTATAGACATAATTAAGGCAAGAATTATGAGATAGAGAAATAATGGACTGTGAGGTAAAGACAGAACACAGAGATAAGAGACAGAACTAGACATAATTAAGGCAAGAATTATGAGATAGAGAAATGATGGTCTACAGAGAGAGACAGAACTAGACATAATTAAGGGAAGAATTATGAGATAGAGAAATAATGGTCTGTGAGGTAAAGACAGAACACAGAGAGATAAGAGACAGAACTAGACATATAATTAAGGCAAGAATTATGAGATAGAGAAATGATGGACTGTGAGGTAAAGACAGAACACAGAGAGATAAGAGACAGAACTAGACATAATTAAGGCAAGAATTATGACAGAGAAATAATGGTCTGTGAGGTAAAGACAGAACACAGAAATAAGAGAGACAGAACTATTATAAAGAGGAGTGGGAAAAAGAATTTATATTAGAGTTGGCTGACGATTAGAAATGGATCTTAATTGGTATGTACGGAAAATTGTGAACAAGTGTATGAGAGGGCGATCAAGATATATATATGAGGAAGAATTAATTAACTGTGAGGTAGACAGAACACACAGAGATAAGAGACAACTCGACATTAGGCAACAATTATGAGACAGAGAAATGATGGACTGTGAGGTAGAGACGAACTAGACATATCTCGACCGGTAGGCGCTGTATCGCAATTTCGAGACCAGAAATGGCTTAGCCGTGACGTTCTCTCCCGGGGAAGTCCCCATTTGCAAGGAAATAGCCCCATTAACGAAGATAGGTTTCCAGATTTTGCTCGAAAACCCACACGTACGTTACGCCTCTTGCTGTATGGTGACCTCGAGCAGGGATTTTATGTACCGGCCAAAAAAAGTTATAAATCGGATTCTAATGACTGTTCTCTTGTATTAGGCTCAATTAAGGTACAGAGAGGGTCAGACTATATATAGCTACCACCAGGGTCATAAAACTACCCCTGGAAATATCCACAACTCCTACGAAAGCCTTATCAACGAGATATTCTAAGTATATACATTCTCAAACACAGAGAGAGAGAGAGGAAAAAAATACAAAAAAGATATTTAAGAAAAAAAATCCCACAAAAAGATAAAAAAATAAAAAATAAACAACTCCAATATTTCCATCTATTATTATTGTGTATTATATCATTATCTATTATTATTATTACTCCCTGGGCAGTCTCCCTTGGCAGTCTCCCTGGGCAGTCTCCCTGGTTAGTCTCCCTGGGCAGTCTCCCTGGGCAGTCTCCCTGGGAAGTCTCCCTGGGCAGTCTCCCTTGGCAGTCTCCCTGGGCAGTTTTCCTTGGCAGTCTCCCTTGGCAGTTTCCCTGGGCAGTCTCCCTTGGCAGTCTCCCTGGGCAATTTCCCTTGGCAGTCTCCCTGGGCAGTCTCCCTTGGCAGTCTCCCTTGGCAGTCTCCCTGGGCAGTCTCCCTTGGCAGTCTCCCTTGGCAGTTTCCCTGGGCAGTCTCCCTTGGCAGTCTCCCTTGGCAGTCTCCCTTGGCAGTCTCCCTGGGCAGTTTCCCTTGGCAGTCTCCCTGGGCAGTCTCCCTGGGCAGTTTCCCTTACCAGTTTCCCTTGGCAGTCTCCCTGGGCAGTCTCCCTTGGCAGTCTCCCTGGGGAGTTTCCCTTGGCAGTCTCCCTGGGCAGTTTCCCTTACCAGTTTCCCTTGGCAGTCTCCCTGGGCAGTCTCCCTGGGCAGTCTCCCTGGGCAGTCTCCCTTGGCAGTCTCCCTGGGCAGTCTCCCTGGGCAGTCTCCCTTGGCAGTCTCCCTGGGCAGTCTCCCTGGGCAGTCTCCCTGGGCAGTCTCCCTGGGCAGTTTCCCTTGGCAGTCTCCCTGGGCAGTCTTTTTTTTTTAATCTTTGCCTGTGGCGCTGGTAGGCTTGTTTTGGAGGGACCTGATGGTCGGCCCAGTTAATCTAGAGTCCGGGTTGATACAGCTTGGTGGCAGGCATGTGGCGCTGTCTTGCATCCACTCACCCGCCTCCCCCTGGCTCAGGCTTCTTCACCATGGACGGGCTTGTCAACCTGGTGGAGAGAGAGAGGGGGGTTAGGGTAGCTTAGGGTAGGGTAAGGTAGGTTAGGTAAGGAGGAGAGGCTAGATTTGGCAGGGAGGGAGAGATATGGTAGGGGCACAGGCAGGGAGAGTGCGATTTGGCAGGACAGAGGCAGGGAGAGTGTGATTTGGCAGGGACTGAGGCAGGGAGAGAGAGTGATTTGGCAGGGACAGAGGCAGGTGTCCAGGGAGAGAGAGCAATTTGACAGGGACAAAGGCAGGGAGAGAGAGAGAGCAGTTTGACAGGGACAGGGGAATATTTGGCAGAGACATGTAAAGAGAGCAGGGGAGGACACAGTGCTGGGAATTTTAGTAGAGGACCTGGAAACAGTGCTCAGAAGAGAGACTCCGATGGTTTGAACATGTAAAGAGAGCAGGGGAGGACACTGTGCTGGAGAGATTGGAGGTAGGAAACAGTGCTCAGAAGGGAAAGACTCCGATGGTTTGAAAAGGCATAGAGAGCTGGGGAGGACACAGTGATTGGATACATGAGAGGTAGGAAACAGTGCTCAGAAGAGAAAGACTCCGATGGTTTGAACATGTAAAGAGAGCAGGGGAGGACACAGTGCTGGAGAGATTGGAGGTAGGAAACAGTGCTCAGAAGGGAAAGACTCCGATGGTTTGAACATGTAAAGAGAGCAGGGGAGGACACTGTGCTGGAGAGATTGGAGGTAGGAAACAGTGCTCAGAAGGGAAAGACTCCGATGGTTTGAACATGTAAAGAGAGCAGGGGAGGACACAGTGCTGGAGAGATTGGAGGTAGGAAACAGTGCTCAGAAGGGAAAGACTCCGATGGTTTGAACATGTAAAGAGAGCAGGGGAGGACACAGTGCTGGAGAGATTGGAGGTAGGAAACAGTGCTCAGAAGGGAAAGACTCCGATGGTTTGAACATGTAAAGAGAGCAGGGGAGGACACAGTGCTGGAGAGATTGGAGGTAGGAAACAGTGCTCAGAAGGGAAAGACTCCGATGGTTTGGACATGTAAAGAGAGCAGGGGAGGACACAGTGCTGGAGAGATTGGAGGTAGGAAACAGTGCTCAGAAGGGAAAGACTCCGATGGTTTGGACATGTAAAGAGAGCAGGGGAGGACACAGTGCTGGGAAAAGGAAAGGAAGAGAAGGGAAGGGAAGGAGAGGGAAGGAAAGAGATTGGAGGTGGAAGGAAGGAGACCAGTTGGTAGACCTAGGAAAACGTGGAGAAGGTTTATACAGGAAGCCTTGGCATTGATGAGCAGTGGGGGGAAGACAGAGTAGAATGGAGGAGAGCCATAAAGCGTCCAGCCGCTCGGAAAGACTCAACACGGACCTCAGACCAAATGATACGATGGTGATGATGATGAAATTGTACGTACCAGGGATTGAGTAGTAGTAGTAGTAGTAGTAGTTGTATCACCGATCAGCTGGCATGGGAGTACTATTATAAGGGATTCAATAGTACACATAGTAACAGTATAGAGGATTTAATAGTACACATAGCAGTATAAAGGATAGTAGTAGTAATAGTAGTAGTAGTTGTCTCGGCGATCTCCTTGAGTCCGTCGTCGATGTAGATGTAGTCCCACACCTCCACCACCTTAGTAAGACTGATGTAGCCGAGGTCAACAACATCAGCCGAGCGCATGTCACAGAACTCCTTGTCCATGGCGAGCGTGACCCAGCCGCCAACCTTCCGCCAGCTCGATCTCCGCCGACGCTCCCTGGGAAAGGATCAGCATTTGTTAGTCTCTCGAAGGTGTGGAGGCAAATATGTGGCGTCCTAAGAATAGCTTCCAAGGGCTTGTGGTCTGTCTCTACAACAATGTCATCTCTGTTGTTCTGCTGGGAATGGAAGATCTCAATCCCAAACACTATAGCAAGTAACTCTCTCCATCTGGGCAGAGTTTTTTTCAGATTCTGTCAATGACCTCGCTGCATAATAATAATAATGAATTTGATTTCGCACATCGGCAAATATGAAGAACAGGACAAGTTAAGGAACGAGAACAAAATTGAGATAGCTCCAGGGTGACGTTCTTGAATTATACAGGCCTATGGTGCAAAGCTTGAATATCTACACAAAGTAAGACCGGAAATGAACAGGTGCCCCGACCACAAGGATGTCTCGCAGCTCCTATAACCCCTCATGCAGTGTCTCCTCCCAACAAGAGTCAGCAGGGTCTTCCTCCAGCAGAACATGTATGCAGTGGTTCTGTGATCATGCCTAAGAACCTCTGACACTGTTTTGTTTTGTGGGACAGGAATAAACTCATCAACAGCTTCCACTTTTTGCTGATCAGGAGCGTTTTTTCAAGTTCATTGCGCAGAGAAAGGGGCAGACTACCACCAGGGTCATTAAACTACCCCTGGAAATGCCCCAAACGCCAATGAAAGCCTTGCCAAGTATATATTTTTTTTACAACAAAGGAGACCGTTCAAGGGCTACTTACTGCTCCTAAATACCATGTGTCAATTCTTGTGCAGATGGACAAAAACCCGCATCTTCAAGTCCCTCGATCCCTGTCTTAGCCTGTGGGGGGTGTCTTAACGGCCTGCCCCTGCTGTGGGTGGTGTGTGGGGGGGGGGGTCTGGTGCAGGGCCCACAGCTCCACCGTCAGGCTCAGGGGGGGGTCTCCACGTCCGACTGGTGTTGAGGGGGGAGGCACCATATCAGAACACTCCTTACCCTGAGAGCCATTAAAACCTCTTGTAAACCCAGCCATTAAAACCTCTTGTAAACCCAGCCATTAAAACCTCTTGTAAACCCAGCCATTAAAACCTCTTGTAAACCCAGCCATTAAAACCTCTTGTAAACCCAGCCATTAAAACC
Organism: Eriocheir sinensis; assembly: GCF_024679095.1. Classification (NCBI taxonomy): domain Eukaryota; kingdom Metazoa; phylum Arthropoda; class Malacostraca; order Decapoda; family Varunidae; genus Eriocheir; species Eriocheir sinensis. Next base: position 1,754,354 of record NC_066567.1, on the reverse strand, counting down.
TCTTGTAAACCCAGCCATTAAAACCTCTTGTAAACCCAGCCATTAAAACCTCTTGTAAACCCAGCAATTAAAACTCTTGTAAACCCAGCCATTAAAACCTCTTGTAAACCCAGCCATTAAAACCTCTTGTAAACCCAGCCATTAAAACCTCTTGTAAACCCAGCCATTAAAACCTCTTGTGAACCCAGCCATTAAAACCTCTTGTAAACCCAGCCATTAAAACCTCTTGTAAACCCAGCCATTAAAACCTCTTGTAAACCCAGCCATTAAAACCTCTTGTAAACCCAGCCATTAAAACCTCTTGTAAACCCAGCCATTAAAACCTCTTGTAAACCCAGCCATTAAAACCTCTTGTGAACCCAGCCATTAAAACCTCTTGTAAACCCAGCCATTAAAACCTTACCTTATCGCATGTGTGAGTCCTCCCCTGCATAGGAACACCCGCATCATCCAGGGGTAGACCAGGCAATCAACCACTCATATCCACGGTAGACCAGGCAATCTACCACTCCTCCAGGGTCCGGTAGACCAGGCAATCAACCACTCAGCGGAGGACCGGTGTTGTGTAGTTCTCCAGCCTGAAATTGAGAGAGTTCGTAACCTAACTGATCATGGATATTAATTAGTGTTTTTACTCAAAGACAAACTGCGTGCGATAAACATTCAGTGAGTCGGAAATAATCACTGGATATTTGCGACACTATAACAAAAAAATCCAGTGTCACACCTGAACCACTGGATACCTGTGACATTATCCATGAAGGCAATCATATCTCTCTTAACAGCGCACGGAGACTGGTTCCGAGACCACAGATAGACAGAGGAACGTTTACTTTACGACTAGAGACCGAGAGACCTCCTTAGAAACCACCACCAGGCACACGAACCTTGGATTGGAGAAACCACTCATTAAAACCATCATATCTCTCTTAACAGCACACGGAGACCGGTTCAGAGACCACAGATAGACAGAGGAACGTTTACTTTACGACTAGAGACCGAGAGACCTCCTTAGAAACCACCACCAGGCACACGAACCTACGATTTGAGGAGAGCGATCGAGGAAGGGTCACTAGCTTGGAGACCGATCGAGGGAGGGACAGTAGCTTGGAGACCAGGTGGGTGGAGCGGACTGTGATTGCTGATGCTGTGGCCTTGAATGAAGCTTCCGACAGTGCGATGGGTGTGGTGTGGGGGCGGTCAGTCGGCAGGGAGACCTATGGGGTGGGGGAGAGAGGCCGGGTGTGATTGTAGAGAAATGATTGCAATGAATGAAAAAATATAAATAAAAAAATATATAAATAAATTAATAAAATAAACAACTAATATTTTCATCTATTATTATTATTATTATTATTATTATTATTATTATTATTATTATTATTATTATTATTATTAACTATTAGTACTGTCTATTTACCTGCAGTCTCTCCCTGGGCAGTCTCTCCCTGGGCAGTCTCTCCCTGGGCAGTCTCTCCCTGGGCAGTCTCTCCCTGGGCAGTCTCTCCCTGGGCAGTCTCTCCCTGGGCAGTCTCTCCCTGGGCAGTCTCTCTTTTGGCAGTCTCTCCCTGGGCAGTCTCTCTTTTGGCAGTCTCTCCCCGGGCAGTCTCTCTTTTGGCAGTCTCTCCCCGGGCAGTCTCTCCCTGGGCAGTCTCTCCCCGGGCAGTCTCTCCCTGGGCAGTCTCTTCCTGGGCAATCTCTCCCTGGGCAATCTCTCCCTGGGCAGTCTCTTCCTGGGCAGTCTCTTCCTGGGCAGTCTCTCCCTGGGCAGTCTCTCCCTGGGCAGTCTCTCCCTGGGCAGTCTCTTCCTGGGCAGTCTCTCCCTGGGCAGTCTCTCCCTGGGCAGTCTCTCCCTGGGCAGTCTCTCCCTGGGCAGTCTCTCCCTGGGCAGTCTCTCCCTGGGCAGTCTCTCCCTGGGCACCAGTAGGCTTGTTTTGGAGGGGCCTGATGGTATGGCCCAGCCCGTTCTGGCTTAGGCGAGTGTTTATAGTGACGCCATCTTGCATTGGCTCATGCTGCCCTCCCGGAGCTCATCTTTAATCCTAGAATCTAGAGTCCGGGTTGATAGGTGGTCTTCTGGACGGCATGTGGGTAGTTTTAAGCCACTCGGCAGCGGCTGAAAAATCCCAGCTTGGTGGCACCGGGCGGGGATTGAACTCGCGTCCTCCTGAACGCGGCGCCGTCACGCTATCCATTCAGCCACAGCCTCTGTCCATGGTAGCGTTGCCCACATGGGTCACCTCAGCGCGGGTAGGACAAGGCTTTTTCACCATGGATGGGCTTGCCGATCTGATGGGGAGAGAGAGAGAGGGGTTAGATTAGGGTAGCTTAGGCTAGGGTAAGGTTGGTTAGGTAAGGAGGAAAGGGTAGATTTGGCAGGGAGGGAGAGATTTGACAGGGACAGGCAGGGAGAGAGGGAGAGATTTGACAGGGACACAGGCAGGGAGAGAGGGAGAGATATGACAGGGACAGGCAGGGAGAGAGGGAGAGATTTGACAGGGACACAGGCAGGGAGAGAGGGAGAGATTTGACAGGGACAGGCAGGGAGAGAGGGAGAAATTTGACAGGGACACAGGCAGGGAGAGAGGGAGAGATTTGACAGGGACACAGGCAGGGAGAGAGGGAGAGATATGACAGGGACAGGCAGGGAGAGAGGGAGAGATATGACAGGGACAGGCAGGGAGAGAGGGAGAGATTTGACAGGGACAGGCAGGGAGAGAGGGAGAGATATGACAGGGACAGGCAGGGAGAGAGGGAGAGATTTGACAGGGACAGGCAGGGAGAGAGGGAGAGACTTGACAGGGACACAGGCAGGGAGAGAGGGAGAGACTTGACAGGGACACAGGCAGGGAGAGAGGGAGAGATATGACAGGGACACAGGCAGGGAGTGTGTGATTTGGCAGGGATAGAGGCAGGGAGAGAGAGCGCGATTTGGCAGGGAGAGGGGAATATTTGCTAGGGACATTTAAAGAGAGCAGGGGAGGATACAGTGCTGGGAGTGTTGGAGAGATTGGAGGTAGGAAACCGTGCTCAGAAGGGAAAGACTCCGATGGTTTGGACATGTGAAGACAGCAGGGGAGGACACAGTGCTGGGAGAGATTGGAGGTAGGAAACAGTGCTCAGAAGGGAAAGACTCCGATGGTTTGGACATGTAAAGAGAGCAGGGGAGGACACAGTGCTGGGAGAGATTGGAGGTAGGAAACAGTGCTCAGAAGGGAAAGACTCCGATGGTTTGGACATGTAAAGAGAGCAGGGGAGGACACAGTGCTGGAGAGATTGGAGGTAGGAAACAGTGCTCAGAAGGGAAAGACTCCGATGGTTTGAACATGTAAAGAGAGCAGGGGAGGACACAGTGCTGGGAGAGATTGGAGGTAGAAAACAGTGCTCAGAAGGGAAAGACTCCGATGGTTTGGACATGTGAAGACAGCAGGGGAGGACACAGTGCTGGGAGAGATTGGAGGTAGGAAACAGTGCTCAGAAGGGAAAGACTCTGATGGTTTGGACATGTGAAGACAGCAGGGGAGGACACAGTGCTGGGAGAGATTGGAGGTAGGAAACAGTGCTCAGAAGGGAAAGACTCTGATGGTTTGGACATGTGAAGACAGCAGGGGAGGACACAGTGCTGGGAGACATTGGAGGTAGGAAACAGTGCTCAGAAGGGAAAGACTCCGATGGTTTGGACATGTGAAGAGAGCAGGGGAGGACACAGTGCTGGGAGAGATTGGAGGTAGGAAACAGTGCTCAGAAGGGAAAGACTCTGATGGTTTGGACATGTAAAGAGAGCAGGGGAGGACACAGTGCTGGGAGACATTGGAGGTAGGAAACAGTGCTCAGAAGGGAAAGACTCTGATGGTTTGGACATGTAAAGAGAGCAGGGGAGGACACAGTGCTGGGAGACATTGGAGGTAGGAAACAGTGCTCAGAAGGGAAAGACTCTGATGGTTTGGACATGTAAAGAGAGCAGGGGAGGACACAGTGCTGGGAAAAGGAAGGGAAGGGAAGGGAAGGGAAGGAAAGAGATTGGAGGTAGAAGGAAGGAGACCAGTTGGCAGACCTAGGAAAACATTGAGGTGTACACAGGAAGCCTTGGCATTGATGGGCATTGGGCGGAAGACAGAGTAGAATGGAGGTAGAGGGAAGGAGACCAGTTGGCAGACCTAGGAAAACATTGAGGTGTATACAGGAAGCCTTGACATTCAGGGACTCGGAAATAATCACTGGACATTTACGACACAATAACAAAAATATCTGACGTCACACCTGAACCATTGCATACCTGCGACATCATCCATGAAGGTAATTAGGACACTCACTCACGAGGACGTCTCAGAATCAGTGCGCCGAGGACTATTTTCGAGGCTAACATGGCTGTGGTCCGGGGCGTGGAGCCTCATCAACGGTAGCGGTGTGTTCTGTGGTTGAAGCTCGGCCGTGGAGGTTTCTTGTGGACCCGGGTGGATGTGGTAATGCCCGGGTGGAGCAGCAACGGCCGTGGAGGGTTGGGATGTATATTGATGAGTCTTCTGCATACTGTAGAGTCTTATAAATACTGTAGAGTCTTCTGTATATTGTAGAGTCTTATGTATACTGTAGTCTTTCACGGCAAACGTTACCTGTTCTTAACTAACTAGAGAGAGAGAGAGAGAGAGAGACACAGAGAGAGATAGAGAGATAGAGAGACAGAGAGAGATTGAGAGAGAGAGACAGACAGAGCAACACACACACACAGACGTACGCACAGTGCTGTGAGGGAGAATTAAGCAACACACATGCACAGACATACACAGTGCTGGGAGGGAGGAAGGACAGGCAGCATGGCGGTACATTGTTTATTACGGAACGAAATTCGCGTTACAGCTGCAAGGTGCTCTCAACCACAATGCCTTACAAAACCAGCGGTAGTTACCTCCTCCTGCTGCAGCGACCTCCCCAAGACGGAGGGCCCCCAGACCCCGCCCAGCGAGGGGGCGCCTCCCCGGCCACCTGGTCAAAGGAGCAGCCCTCCATCTGGCAAGCCATGGGTTCAATCCTGGGACTGAACTTGCAGCCGGCCAGACGAGAAGCCCTCCCTCAACCAGTCAGCCAGAGAGGTGCGCCCCCGCCGACAGGGCCCAGAAGCCTTCCGCATCGGGCGGGTCACCACAGCCTCCTCTTCTGCTGCTCAGGAACACAACAGGCTAAAAGGCAACAGTTACACACACGGACATATAAAAAAAAGAAATCCTAACCGACATCTCAGAGGGAGACGCCCAAAGGCGGCAGACCCAAACGCAGAACGGAAAACGCCCGTTCTGTGAAAGAGCCAACCGTCGTACCCCTAACACCTAACACCCTAGGCCCCACCAGCCTCCTCCTGTGAGGAAAACTGGCCCTCAGTTTGGGCAGCTCGGAAGGAGCTACCCTGGCGACAAAGCTCTAACACAGACTGGCCCGCGTAAAACTCTGCCGCCTAAACTATCACCTTGCCAGACCTCCCTACGGGAGAATCTGACATCTATCTGCGCGTCTTTCAAGCGTTGCTCCGACTCCCTAACCGCCCGACCACCCGTCCGCCCGCCCGTTCCCACGTACGCCCGCCCGTCCGCCCATCCGCCCCCCGCCCCCCACCCGCCCGCAAGCGTGCGAGCAGAGGTACGACGAGCGTCAGTGCGGCGGAACGTAGCGTACGGGTTCCGTGCGTTCAGACGCGAGGGTCAGACGGCTCAGCGTAGACGCTGCTGCCTGCCTACCTGACCGAGGGTGGCGTGCCCGCCCGACAACCCGACCGCAAGGTGGCCTGCCTACCTATCTGATGGCCCGACTGACAGCCTGACCACCAGATAGCTTGCCTGTCACCTGCTAGCCTGACTGCCAGGTGGCACACCCGCCCGTCGGCCTGATGGACAGACGGCCACGCCCATGCCTTCCTGACACAGTGATTAGCTAAGTCCCCCGCCAACACCCCACACAAAAAAAAGACACTCACACAAAAAAAAAACTCACACACCCTACATAACCTGCACCGTAGTGCTACCTAAACCTCAGCAGCTCCCGCGTTGCACACCGCCACCGCCGTTGATCGCCCGGCAGCATCCACCCAGCACCTCGCCAGGGACAACAGCTAAAGAGCTAGGGAGGAAGGGGGTTATGGGGAAAAAAACATGCATAGAAATGAAATCCTAGCAGTCACACAGCAACACACAGCAAAAGGTCAAACACACGGCAGGCCTGCCATCACACACACAAACACACACAGCACACACTAAACCAAATACCGTAGATATACCCAGTGACGTGATGTGATGTCCTCGCCTCAGCCTCCGGACTGCCACACACACACACGCTAGCTATTGGGTATAAACACACGGGAAAAAGGCATAGAAAAAAAAGACATCCTAAATAAAAATAACACACACAAGCACTCAGCGGGGGTTTGGGGAGGCAGACGGAGGAGGGCCAGTTAGCATGGGAAAGGGGAATCGCCCTGCCCAGGAAATGGATATGGTCTTGGCACCCCCCCCCTGGCGTGAAGGTTACCCAACACACCAGGCGGTAAGGCTCGACACAACCCAAATCCCAGAAGGTTCATCCCCCAACCCACTTCCAGCCCACCAACCATTCTACCCCACCCGCCCTTACCCACTGAGCACCCACAGACATACACCAAAAAAAAGACTCCACTCCCATCAGACTCCTTGGAAGAAGGCAGCCTGATCCACCTAATAAAAAAGCCAGGCTCAACCGTACGGAAGAGTCTGGCAAAACGTCGGCGGAGACAACGCGAAAGAACACGCCTGGCCAAGCAGAGCCCGACCGCTCTGACCCCCGGAAGAGAGGCCAGAGTAGCTAGAGTCGGCTTCCTCCTACGGAGAAAACCGACAAAAAAAACTTCAGACATCTCGGAGGGAGACCGCCTGAAGGTGGAAGACTCAAACGCAGAACGGAATCACACCCGTTCTGTGAAAGAGCCAACCGTTGTTACACCTAACACCCTAACACCCTACACCAGCTAAACAAACACCCTACACCCTGACGTGCTGCTCCCGCGCTGCGCCGATGCTCTCCACTTACGCGCCTCTGAAAGAACAAGACCGACTTAGACACAACCCAGGAGACCGTGACGGAGAATTAGACACACTATGAAAATTATACAAGAGCAACAGTATTTAATGATCTCGTTATTTGACCGACTATCATTTCATTACTGTTATTGGTATTGTTATATTCATTACTATTATTGGTATTATCAAAATCATTATCATTGTTTACCTGGACGCCAGAGGATACAGGCAAGGGACGACACACGCTACCACCTCCATCGACGTGTCTCTCCAGCCGGGGCAACACGCTGGAAGTACAGGGAGACTCAGACATGCGGAGAGGCAGCAGCGGAGACATCCAGACATCTTGGCTCAGACACAGGTGGCTGCTCCATTAACCCGGCAGCAGCGACGGGCCAAGTTTGTGGCTTTGCCGTGTAGCAGCGATGGGTCAAGTTTGTGCCATGATATTTAAACCCCCCAAAAATAGGCTGGTTAGGCTATACAAGGCCATGGCTTTATCTAACCTCTTCTTGAATGTATCTATGGTATTGGCACCCACAACATGGCCCCCAAGCCTGTTCCACTCATCCACCACTCTGTTAGTAAACCAATTCTTGCCTATGTCTTTGTTGAATCTGAATTTGTCTAACTTAAAACCATTGCCACGCGTCCTACCTGGCTCTTTTACTATCAAAATCTTATTGACATCCTCTTCATTAAATCCCTTCATCCATTTATAAACATCGATCAGGTCTCCTCGCAACCTTCGCCTTTCTAGAGAGTGTAGATTTAACTGCTTCAGCCTGTCTTCATAAGGCGAGTTTCTCACCCCCTGAATCATCTTTGTCATCCTCCTCTGTACAGATTCTAACACCTTGATATCCATTCTATAGTAGGGGGACCAGAACTGAACTGCATAATCGAGATGAGGTCTAACTAGTGCTAAGTAAAGTTTGAGGATGACTTCAGCGCTCCTATTGCTCACGCTCCTTGAGATGAAACCAAGTACTCTGTTGGCACGATTTTTGGCCTGAATGCATTGAGCCCTAGGACGGAGGCCAGCGCTCACTAGGACTCCTAAGTCTCTCTCACGCCCAGACCTGCTTAGAGGAGTGCCATTTAAGGAGTAATTGTGTGAGGGGTTATTCCTGCCAACACTCAGAATGCTACACTTCCCGACATTGAATTCCATCTGCCACTTCCCCGCCCAATCATATAGTCTGTCAAGCTCATCCTGGAGAACGCTAGCGTCCCTGTCTGATTGGATTACTCTACCGACCTTGGTGTCATCTGCGAACTTGTTGACATCACTACTAATTCCTGTGTCCAAGTCATTGATGTAAATAATAAAAAGCAGAGGACCCAGCACCGACCCCTGAGGGACTCCACTCGTAACACTGCCCCATTCAGATTTCCTACCATTGATTCGAACTCTCTGCTTCCTACCACTGAGCCACGCCCTGATCCAGTTCAAAACTTTACCAGCTACGCCGTGAGCCTGTAATTTTAGTAATAGCCGGTGATGGGGAACTTTGTCGAACGCTTTACTGAAATCTAGATACAATATGTCATAGTTTTCATCTCGGTCAACCACCTCGATCACTTTAGTGTAGAAGGGCCTTTGTGAACCCATGTTGTGAATCATGAATTAAATTATGCTTTTCTAGATGGTCCAGAATGCTCAAGGCTATAATTTGTGGCTTTACCGTGTAGCAGCGACGGGCCAAATTTGTGGCTTTACTGTGAAGCAGCGACGGGCCAAATTTGTGGCTTTACCGTGTAGCAGCGACGGGCCAAATTTGTGGCTTTACCGTGTAGCAGCGACAGGCCAAATTTGTGCCATGATTTAAACTCCCCAAAATGGATGATACATAATCTGATCCCAAATGCTTTGATATATATTATGAAATGGTTTGTGAGCGGGGTGATTTTTCTCATTTTTCTCGCTTGGAGGGACCATTAAGAAACATGACCCCTGCTGCTACCACCACCACCGGGTTAAGGTCAACAAAATTGTAATGCCAAAATTTAATTAAGTACGGGAAAGGTAGAAATTAGGGAGGATAAGTAGTTTTAAGTATTTTTAAGAATATATAAATTCCATCTCTATCTCTCACGTACTTAACTGAATTTTTCTTAACTAAAAATGGTCAAATCATCACTTATCTCCTCTATTATGCATATATAATCATTTTTGCAATTACTAACATTATATACTCATTTAAATAAATTTTCACACGTATACAAATAATATTGTTACATATACCCTGTACTGTCCAAACCCCTTATGCAAGAGTTAACCAGCATCTCCACTCTTTCATCCCTATACTGTCCAAACCCATTATGCAAGAGTTAACCAGCATCTTCATTCTTTCATCCCTATACTGTCCAAACCCATTATGCAAGAGTTAACCAGCATCTTCATTCTTTCATCCCTGTACTGTCCAAACCCATTATGCAAGAGTTAACCAGCATCTCCACTCTTTCATCCCTGTCCTGTCCAAACCCATTATGCAAGAGTTAACCAGCATCTTCATTCTTTCATCCCTGTACTGTCCAAACCCATTATGCAAGAGTCAACCAGCATCTCCACTCTTTCATCCCTATACTGTCCAAACCCATTATGCAAGAGTTAACCAACATCTTCATTCTTTCATCCCTGTACTGTCCAAACCCATTATGCAAGAGTCAACCAGCATCTCCACTCTTTCATCCCTATACTGTCCAAACCCATTATGCAAGAGTCAACCAGCATCTCCACTCTTTCATCCCTGTACTGTCCAAACCCATTATGCAAGAGTTAACCAACATCTTCATTCTTTCATCCCTGTACTGTCCAAACCCATTATGCAAGAGTCAACCAGCATCTCCACTCTTTCATCCCTATACTGTCCAAACCCATTATGCAAGAGTCAACCAGCATCTCCACTCTTTCATCCCTGTACTGTCCAAACCCATTATGCAAGAGTTAACCAGCATCTTCATTCTTTCATCCCTGTACTGTCCAAACCCATTATGCAAGAGTTAACCAGCATCTTCATTCTTTCATCCCTGTGCTGTCCAAACCCATTATGCAAGAGTCAACCAGCATCTCCACTCTTTCATCCCTATACTGTCCAAACCCCTTATGCAAGAGTTAACCAACATCTTCATTCTTTCATCCCTATACTGTCCAAACCCCTTATGCAAGAGTTAACCAGCATCCCCATTCTTACATCCCTATACTGTCCAAACCCATTATGCAAGAGTTAACCAACATCTTCATTCTTTCATCCCTTACACTGGTAAACTCTGGGGCACCCTTCCTGTGTCTATATCTCCTCCTGCCTTTGACTTGAATTCTCTCACGAGGAATGACGTATCGAGACGCCTCTCCTCCCGAAACTGACCTCTCTTTCAGCCGCTCATAACTTTTGCCTCTGAAGGAGCAGCGACTAACCCAAGAACATCGGCAGACCCTTTTCTGGGCTTTCACGAGTCATGGCTGTGGTATGGTGGAGCCTAAAAAGGGATCGCCATAAAACACCTAATTGGAGGTAATTCTAGGCGATGGTGGCATAGCGCAACCCACCATGCATGCCCTGGGTCATTGTGGTGGGTGAGTGATCTTGAGGTGGGCTTTTTGTCATGGGTGGTGCTGTAAGGTCCTGGCAGACTGAATTAGCTATCCACACAGTAACCACTTGTCAAATTCTCTGCATTTGACAAGTGACTCTCGGCTAGATGCCACAAGACTGTTTATTTTGTGACAAACACCACACAAACAGAATGGAGTTTGAGCAGAAGGAAATATTCTTAATGGCTTTGTGGTTACGAGAGGAGCAAGATGGCGCCACTATAAACACTCGCCTGCGCCAGAACGGGCTGGGCCGACCATCAGGCCCCACCAGGAAGATGCCTACCGGCGCAACAGGCAACGATGTAAAAAAAAAAAAAAAAATAAATAAATAAATAAATAAAAAAAGGTACTCTGATGTACGTTCCATGCTCTTTTCTGTGTCTCCAAATGCTGGGTAATGTTGACGTTTCTCGGCCACTTCTCGGCTTTCCCGTTGCCGACGCCCACGGGTTAAGGCCTTCCCGGCGGAGGATCTATATAGTGACGTTTGGAAATTGGGACTTTTTGTCGGCGCGTCAGTGTATAGACGTTTGCTCTCACTTGCCCACATTAGATAGCAGCATGGCGCCACTATAAACACTCGCCTGCGCCAGAACGGGCTGGGCCGACCATCAGGCCCGACCGGGAAGATGCCTGCCGGCACAATAGGCAGCAACGTAAAAAAATAAAAAATAAAATAAAAATAGACGATTCCTTACTACTGAGAAAATTAACAAAATAAATCGCCATTGGGCATCTCAACCCCCGGACACTTGCCGACATTGCCTCTGAAGGACAGTCACCCTTGGTCTCTGTCGGATATGCAACGCACGTCAGCTGACACCGGGAACTTTTGCATTTTTTCCCAGTTTCTTTTATTATCATAGACGAGCAACTGGTGGCTGTTAATTGTTGTCCAATATAGCGACATTTTTACATAGCTTCACCTGACTGATTCTTTGACCAAATAGTTGTACATTTTTCAGCTGTCAATACTGCCCTGCCAGCACCCCATCATCAAGAGATCTACAGTAGTTGTCTTACAGCTGACCGTCGCGCACGTAGAAATGTACGTCTTCACAGGCAACACCCCCTGAACGTGCCTGTAGGTTCGCAGGAGAGGCTTACATTACTGAATCTTATAGATCTTGGCCTCCTCTTTCCAATGGTGGTTTTGTTTTGTAACTGTGATGAATAGTTTGTGAGATACAGCGGTTAAGAGAGATTCCCTTCCCCTGCTGGGGTGTCCGAGCGCGCCTGAGGGGATAGTCTCGTTGCGAGCGCTTAGCAACGAAATGGTTAAATAACATCTATATATAGATGTAAATGTTTGTTCAGTTTTGCGGCAGAGTCGATATAGAAAAGTCACTCTGGAATGCCCACTTGCGGGGAATCTATATACACATATGGATGTTTAATGACGAGATTTTCTATTACTCTCTCGGTCCCACACGTCCTCTGCGTGTATCGAAACACACGGGAAATTAATCACAACAGGGAGAGGGTATTCCCCGGCTGCCTGGGATTGAACCCGTGACCAGCGTGACGGGAGAGCCACTCCTTACCGAGTCGGCCAAAGAGGTACCCCACTGGCTAAGTGGGTTATGGGAGGCTCGTTCATCAGGCCGCACTACAGATGAACATCAACAGCATCTATACAGAGACTATTTTTTGGGGGGGTTGTACAAACATCTCCCCTGCCGCCAGGAAGGGGTTAATGGGCTTTTTCTAAACCTATTTTTTGGGGGGTAGAACATACGTCTCCCCTGCCGCCGGGAAGGGGTTAACAGGCTTTTTCTAAACCTATTTTTTGGGGGGTAGAACATACATCTACCCTGCCGCCAGGAAGGGGTTAACAGGCTTTTTATAAACCTATTTTTTGGGGGGTAGAACATACGTCTCCCCTGCCGCCGGGAAGGGGTTAACAGCATTTTTCTAAACCTATTTTCTTGTTGCCCTTGAGCGGTTTCTTTAGCTGTAAAAAACAATATCCATTATCCACACAACTATATCAAAATGCTTACCGGTCTCCCCAGCTGAAGAGATCACGGACAGAGGTGGTCACGTGCGCCCCCCCAAGCCCATGTCCCCCGGCGCCCATCTCCCGGAACACAGCAACACACAAACAAACGCTAGCTATGGGTGTAAAAAAAGATTACGTGCAAAAAGTTCACACACAAAATACATCCTAACAAAATAATAGCGCGAAGGCATAACGCCAACGCACACACACACACAATCATACGACAGGCCTGCCATTCACACACAGACGCACACACAAGAGAACCCACTTAACCAAACCGTTGGTGTCGTCGCGATGAGTCCTCTGCATGGTCCGTCCGCGGCATCCTGCAAAAACAGAGAGGCATATTAGAAAAGGGAACATTAAGGGCCATTTCCACAGTCCATCATGGTCTTTGTAACACTCCCGAACCAAGCTATAGAATCCCATACTGTTCAAAATGGCGCGGTCTTCGATGACACACTAAATACAAAGAGCTTTTCCTGTATTGTGTCGTCAAATTTGTGGACTTGAATATAAACAGGATCCCAGCTTACTCATCTCCCTTCTCTTCCCTTTCCTTCATATCATAAACACAGAGATTTTCCTGTATAGTCTCGTCAAATTTGTGAACTTGAATATAAACAGGATCTCAGCTTACTCATCTCCCTTCTCTTCCCTTTCCTTCATATCATAAACAGAGAGCTTTTCCTGTATAGTCTCGTCAAATTTGTGAACTTGAATATAAACAGGATCTCGGCTCACTCGTCTCCCAATCTCATCTCCCTTCTCTTCCCTTTCCTTCGTATCATGACAATATAAGACCTTTCCTGTATAGTCTCGTCAAATTTGTGAACTTGAATATAAACTCCAGACACCGTACAAGGAAATTTCGAAGGCTCTGGTATTGGTTTCGGAGCTTACTAACCCATCATGAGGAACTGTGAAACTGGGCCTTAGACACGGATGCAGAATTATAGCCATGCAAAAGGCAAATTACTTATATATAGTACATGAAACTGGCCATCACGGGGAGTTAACTCATGGCAAAATATAGTACTAACCCCGGAAGTTAAGTGAGATTGAAAATTTAAAGAAGCATTATGTGAGAGAGCACCATGCAGGGCTTGGTAACAAGGATTTCGGTTAATTTACATTCACGTACGGATTGAGATATCGGCAAGGCTTGAAGCTGCCGATATCTTTACATGGAAGAGGCGCCTGACTGGGACGGACAATTATACAGTGACAAAACAAACTAGGACTGGCAATTATACAGTGACAAAAACTAGGATTGACAATTATAGTGACAAAACAAACTAGCAAGCAGAGCCGGGCACCACAAACACACTGGAAAGAACCTTGAGCAAAAGATAACTTAGACATTAATTAAAAGGAAGGAAGGGATGAAGATAGCCAGAGGAGGAGGAGGAGGAGGAAGAGAGAGAATGGACGATAGGAAATTGGATGCAAGATTTGACCACCAGAAAGAATGTCACTCAAAGGATAACTTAGACATTAATTAAAAGGATGGACGGGATGAAGATATATATAGAGAGAGGAGGAGGAGGAGAGAGAATGTACGATAGGAAATGAGATGCAAGATTTGACCACCAGAAAGAATTATAAACGTTAATTAAGCAAAAGATATCTTAGACTTATTAAAAGAAAGGATGGAATGAAGATAGACAGAGGAGGAGGAGGAGAGAGAATAAACGAAAGGAAATGAGATGCAAGATTTGACCATTAGAAAGAACGTCACACAAAAGATAACTTGGACTTATTAAAAGGAAGGAAGGGATGAAGAAAGACAGAGAGGAGGAGGAGGAGGAGGAGGAGGAGAGAGAATGAACGAAAGGAAATGAGATGCAAGATTTGACCACCAGAAAGAATGTTAAGCAAAAAATAACTTAAGACTTATTAAAAGGAAGGAAGGGATGAAGACAGAGGAGGAGGAGGAGGAGAGAGAATGAATGATAGGAAATGATATGCAAGATTTGACCACCAGAAAGAACATCAAGCAAAAGATAAGTTAGACATTAAAAGAAAGGACGGAATAAAGATAGACAGAGGAGGAGGAGGAGGAGGAGGAGGAGAGTGAATGGATGAGAGAGAAAACTGAAGAAAAATGAAGAATCAGAGAAAATGGGTCAAAGAGAAAACAAGGAAATGAAAAAAGAAGGAAGGAAACATTCAATCATTAAATTAAAGGTGTTAGAACTATTGCTTGAAGGGAAAGGGATGAGTTAATTTGTAAGTGTTGCTGTAATATAAATAACGATATCTTACACTGAGGTGGTGCCCCGCTCTACCAATGATAATCTATCCTCACTAACACACTGAACCAAGCACAGTATCATCGCTGCTATTATAGTGACTGTTTGTCCTTTATACAGCATTTCTTGACCTAAATTGACCTATCTGTCTTTGTTGTCTCCCCCTCCTGGCCCGGCATCTCAGTCTCCAGTTTTGAGGTTGTTATCAGTGCGGTCGCCCAGTGTGTCAGGCCTCCACTCCTGGGTGTGGGGGAGGCAACACACAGGCGCTCCCCCACGAGTCAGGCCTTCGTCACGGCAGCTCCTGGGTGTGGGGGGAGGCAACACACAGGCGCTCCCCCACGAGTCAGGCCTTTGTCACAGCAGCTCCTGGGTGTGGGGGGAGGCAACACACAGGAGATATAGGAGGCATTCCATATGACACGAGAATCTGTTACCTACACCTTCCCTCTCTCTCTCTCTCTCTCTCTCTCTCTCTGTCTCTCGTCCTACGAAGAAAGGCTTTCCACCCTTAACATGTTCTCTCTTGAGAAACTTCGCCTCCGAGGAAAACTGATCGAATGTTTTAAAATACTTAATGGTTCCACGAATGTAGACAGAACAAAACTGTTTATGATCGATGACACTTTGCGAGCGAGGAACAATGGCATAAAACTCAAATGTAGACAAGTAAATTCAGACTGCACCAAATTTTTTTCACCAATGTTGTAGTGCGAGAATGGAATAAGCTCCCACCGTCAGTGGTCCAGTGTAACACGACCGACTCCTTTAAAAACAAGCTCGACCGCCACTTCCTAGAACTTAATTAATATTAACTAGAGTAGAAAAGCAACGTTTTGGAGCCATCTGATTAATGTAGAATCACTTAGGTTTAAGGACAGACCACCTAGTCTGGACCATGGGGTCTGTGTGGTCTGATTTTCTTTGTAATTCTCTCTCTCTCTCTCTCTCTCTCTCTCTCTGTATCGGTATCATGACTTATACCGGGAAGAGGCGGGCTGGTATTATTTAAGAAAACCGGTATTTTTGCCAAGACCGCACATTCATAGTCACCACAACCACCACTCCCGTCACCACAACCACCACTCTCGTCACCACAACCACCAATCCCGTCACCACAACCACCACTCCCGTCACCACAACCACCAATCCCGTCACCACAACCACACATCCCTATAGTCACCACAACCACATCAATAACATATATACGTATAATTTCAATGTATACTTAAGAGCTCCGAGGTCCTGATGTTGACCTCGAAGTGCTGCCGGAGGTCGCTTAAGTCTCACAAGCCCCTTCCTTTGATATATAAAAATCATGAAAAAATCAACCATCCGAATCATCACGACTCAATAAAAAGCAAATGTGTGGTCACTCCTTTGCCAGCACGAGGCTTCACGGGTGATCGTGTTATACGGCAACACCTTCGCCGGGCATCGCTGCGTCACCGAAATAATTTACATCTCGCTAATTGGCACGATTTTGAAGCGAGAGCTTACGATACACCATCAAAATATTACATACGAGATGCAAAATACATAAAATAGAACTTGCATCGAAAAGAACAGCTCTGAGGGCGTGGTTGTCCCTTTGTGGGCCAAGGCAACAAAGTTTTGCACATTCACACAAAATCTCGCGGCACTCACTCCCATACACTTTACAATAAGTGCTATGGCCGGACCATCCCACTGTCCGAATCATCACCGCTCTCCCTTACGGTTTTTGTTAAGGAAGGGGCTTGTAGGTGAGGGCGGGATTCGAACCGAGTCCAACATTTACGTGGGCGGCTACGGGGTTTGCTAAGGACGGGGCTTGTAGGTGAGGGCGGGATTCGAACCGCGCCCAACATTTACGTGGGCGGCTACGGGGTTTGCTAAGGACGGGGCTTGTAGAGGAGGGCGGGATTCGAACCGAGTCCAACATTTACGTGGGCGGCTACGGGGTTTGCTAAGGACGGGGCTTGTAGGTGAGGGCGGGATTCGAACCGAGTCCAACATTTACGTGGGCGGCTACGGGGTTTGCTAAGGACGGGGCTTGTAGTTGAGGGCGGGATTCGAACCGAGTCCAACATTTACGTGGGCGGCTACGGGGTTTGCTAAGGACGGGGCTTGTAGGTGAGGGCGGGATTCGAACCGAGTCCAACATTTACGTGGGCGGCTACGGGGTTTGCTAAGGAAGGGGCTTGTAGGTGAGGGCGGGATTCGAACCGAGTCCAACATTTACGTGGGCGGCTACGGGGTTTGCTAAGGACGGGGCTTGTAGGTGAGGGCGGGATTCGAACCGAGTCCAACATTTACGTGGGCGGCTACGGGGTTTGCTAAGGACGGGGCTTGTAGTTGAGGGCGGGATTCGAACCGAGTCCAACATTTACGTGGGCGGCTACGGGGTTTGCTAAGGACGGGGCTTGTAGATGAGGGCGGGATTCGAACCGAGTCCAACATTTACGTGGGCGGCTACGGGCTTGCTAAGGACGGGGCTTGTAGGTGAGGGCGGGATTCGAACCGCGTCCAACATTAACGTGGGCGGCTACGGGCGTGCTAAGGACGGGGCTTGTAGTTGAGGGCGGGATTCGAACCGAGTCCAACATTAACGTGGGCGGGTACGGGGCTTGCTAAGGACGGGGCTTGTAGGTGAGGGCGGGATTCGAACCGCGTCCAACATTAACGTGGGCGGCTACGGGCTTGCTAAGGACGGGGCTTGTAGGTGAGGGCGGGATTCGAACCGCGTCCAACATTAACGTGGGCGGGTACGTGGCTTGCTAAGGACTCGACCCGCCGGTTTAACACAGACACATAACATGGAAGTGCTGAGGGCGGGTATCGAACTGAGACCCGGGAGATACATAGTCGGGGGCCGTAACACATTGGCCGAGGGTGCAGGGGAATCGACCCCAGCCCAGCAGATACGTGGGCAGCGGGTTCAGGCGAAGAGTTCCCGTCACCAACACACTGAACCAGGATGGACGGAGACTGCTGCCGATGAGATGGTTTGTATTAGACTGAGAGCTGCGGGAAGGTACAAGGGTGCAGAAAGGAGGGGCGCGCACTAGTCCCGCCAACGTTTCTTTGTGTGCGTGATAGTTAGCGATAGTTGTTCCGTACGTGTAGTTCGCTTGTTTGCCTATTGGAGGGGGCGGGGCAGGCTTATAGTTAAGGGTCATGTGTGTGTGTGTGTGTGTGAGAGAGAGAGTGGTGTGTATGTGTGTGTGTGTGTGTGAGTTAAGTATAATTTAACGTGTATCGCTAATCATACATATTACATTACTATCCATATACACATATTCATATTAACATTAGCCACGGTCCTCCCTGACAGACAAGAATTAATTATGGATGCGACGTGGAACTAGACAATAATAACTGTCTAATTATGGTTATATATACAAAGGTGAAATACTGATTATATTATAGTAGTAGTAGTTGTAGAAGTAGTAGTACTAGTAGTAGTCGAATAATTAGCAAAGACAGAGGTAGTAGTAGTAGTAGTAGTAGTAGTAGTAGTAGTAGTAGTAGGAGTAGTAGTGGTATCAGAATTAGTAGTTGCAGTAGTAATAATGGTAGCAGTAGTAGTAGCAGTACCAATAGTTATAGCAGTGGAGGTAATAGTAGTAGTAATGGTAGTAGTAGTAGTAGTAGTAGTAGTAGTAGTAGTAAAATTAATATTATTATTATTAGTAGTAGTAATAGTAGTAGTAATAGTAGTAGTAGTAGTAGTAGTAGTAGTAGTAGTAGTAGTAGTAATAATAGTAAAAGTAATATTATTATTATTATTATTATTATTATTAGTAGTAGTAGTAATAGTAGTAGTAGTAGTAGTAGAAGTAGTAGTAGTACGTAGTAATAGAAATAGTAGTAATAGTAATAGTAGTAATAAAAAAGTAATATTATTATTATTAGTAGTGCGTAGTAGTAATAGTAGTAGTAGTAGTAGTAGTAGTGTGTCTGTGTGTGTGTGTGTGTTAACGGCCACTTTGAATGTCGTGTAAGCCCAGGGTGTGGCGTCATGAGACATCCGGGTATCGTGAGACATCCCATCCTGAACACATGCATGAATTTCGACAAGGTACCGTGTCTTTTAATTGTCGTCTGCTTGTCGGGGCCTGTCCCACCCAAGTTTACTTATTTTATTACGAAAGCAAATGATGACGTATCTGTGTGTGTGTATGTGTGTGTGTGTGTGTGTGTGTGTGTAACGAGGATATCAACTATCACTCTTCTTCTTCTTCTTGTGACCTAATAAGCCTTGCATCGCTATTTGATTAAGTCCTCATTAGTACTTTTTTTTTACACCTAGCTGCTTTACTTAGTCACTCCATGATGGTAAATTTTGGGTTCCGCGATGATAAAATAAAGATATGGGATGTCTCACGATATGGGATGGCAGATGACACCACACCCCAGGAGCTGTCAAAATATTATATGGGCTAGTTAAACGTACGTGTGTGTGTGTGTGTGTGTGTGTGTGTGTGGGTGTGGGCTGGGGCGGAACCAGGGGGGGGGGGGACCTGCTCACGTGCCCCCCCCAAAAAAAAAAATATTATAACTTTTAATTACGGAGTTGGTAATAATAATGATAATAATTCTTCATCTTCTTCTTCTTCTTGTTCTTCTTCTTATTATTATTATTAGACGAAGACAAATATATATATATATATATATATATATATATATATATATATATATATATATATATATATATATATATATAATGACCATGGAAATAATAAAAGGAGAGAGAGAGAGAGAGAGAGATATCAGTACTCTCTCTCTCTCTCTCTCATTACTCACCGGAGACTACAAAATCCTATTCAGTTTATGGTTAGCAGATAATATTAATGGAATAGACGTCACATCACATGACGACCCTCAGCCAACGACTTATAACACAAGACCGTCCAAGGGGTTATGGGCAGGTACACACACACACACACACACACACACACACACACACACACACACACACACACACACACACACACCTTAACTAGCTCGTTCAATGGTTGGAGATCCCCGCCGCCCACACACTGACCATCAACACACACACACACACACACACACACACACACACACACACACACACACCTTAACTAGCTCGTTCAATGGTTGGAGATCCCCGCCGCCCACACACTGACCATCAACACACACACACACACACACACACACACACGTTAACTAGCTCGTTCAATGGTTGGAGATCCCCGCCGCCCACACACTGACCATCAACACACACACACACACACACACACACACACACACACACACACACATTTATAATTGTAATGAGCTTGTTCGGACTCGTGATCATCAGGGCTGGCAGAAACATCTCTGCTATCTTTAGACTTCTTTAATAAGTTGGTTACGTTTCGGAACGAACATGTTCCATCATCAGACCTAAAACAAGTTACACAGTGTGTCACATACAAAGATAAAAGAACACTAATAAAATTAATCGACGGTAAAAACAAGCCGATCGATGTCTTAAGAAAAGACAAAAGATAAAACATAAAACGTGAACACTTGAAAGCAAAAATTAAAAGTTACCTGCATTAAGCGGGAGTGTAAACATAAACACGAGCTTTAACAGTAAAACTAGTAAAAACAAACGGATTATAAAGTAAAAAACTAAGGGGGAGCGTAAAAGTAACCCCCCCCCCCAAAAAAAAAAAAGAAAGGAAATAGACAGATGCTATAGGACAATATAAAACACACTAAATTTAAAACAGCAATAAATAAAACAGAGAGTTGAAGAAAAACAAGTGAAAGAAACAATGAAAAAAATTACAATGCAGATAATAATAATACTGTTTTACCTATATATGACGCCTGGCAGCTCTCACACGTGTATTTGTAAGTCACAGAAGACTCTAGGTGTTTTATCCTTGGTGTGGAAGAATGATTGTATGGTTTTGTTCATTTTAAATATAACCGAGAATAATTTGTGGGTAACAGGACCGGATGAGCTTGAGGAGTTTGTTCGTTAACTGCAGGCTTTGAGCGCCTCGATCTGTACTCTATTGGAAAGTAAACAATGTGACGTGGAACTGTGTTGAAGAATATCCTTAGGCATCAATAGACTATTCAGTGTTTTGCCAATAATGAATAGCACAGGGTAACCGTTGCTACATAACATCCCATTGAGGCGTGATAGTTCATGGTGGAGTGTAAAATAGGTCGAGCAAATGTGATAAATTCGTGTTGTTAATGTGGTGATCAGGTTTCTTTTATAAGTTAATGGAATAAAGGACTTGAATCTTGTGCACAGGGTTGGTTTGCGGGTGGTGAAGCCATCCGAAGCTTCACTTTTTTTATATGAACATCTAAAAAGGATAAGCTATTATCTATTTCTAGCTCGGCGGTGAATTCCATGTTAGGGCGCCTGGAATTTAGCTATTCAAGGAACAGAGGAATGTGGTCAGGGGATTTAAAGGTGAGAAAAGTGTCGTCTACGTATCTAAAAAATGTAGGCTTAACCCCTTGACTGCGGATTTCCTACAAGAAGACATCACCAAGCTACAGAGATGGAACAAAAAGTGTCTGCTACAACTCAATGAAGAAAAATGTAGTCAAGTCATGCACACCAATACGGCAATACCACATGGGAAACACTCCACTATCCACCACAGAGGCAGAGAAAGACCTGGGACTCGATGTTACCAGGCTACCAGTGAAGGGATATCTAGCATACCAATACCACATGGGAAACACTCCACTATCCACCACAGAGGCAGAGAAAAACCTGGGACTCGATGTTACCAGGCTACCAGTGAAGGGATATCCAGCATACCAATACCACATGGGAAACACTCCACTATCCACCACAGAGGCAGAGAAAGACCTGGGACTCGATGTTACCAGGCTACCAGTGAAGGGATATCCAGCATACCAGTACCACATGGGAAACACTCCACTGTCCACCGCAGAGGCAGAGAAAAACCTGGGACTCGATGTTACCAGGCTACCAGTGAAGGCCAAATCTATGCCATTCGCAGCGTACGGGTTAAATTCAGACAGGAAAATGTTACTGAGGGTCGGACCTAGCGGGATACCCATAGCCACTCCGTCAGTCTGCTTATAACTCATTATTAAAAAGGAAAATACTGTCTTTTGATCCTATCTCTAGTAGTTTTCGAAAGGAAGTTATATCGTACCCCATTACAAGGTCTGTATCTTTGAAAAGTTCATTAATGCAAATATCTATTGTTTCATCTAACTCCCTTCTCCTGTGTTGTTTTACTTGCAACAATAAGCTATCAATCAATCAATCAATGACGGAATGTTCGTGAATAAAGACTCACATAAGGGTCTATTACAAGACATTTCGCCGCCCAAGAACGCATATTTGACAAGGCCTTCGTAAGAGGTGGGGGCATTTCCAGGAGTAGTTTTATAACCCTAGTGGTAGTTTGACCCTTCTTCTGTACCGTGAAACTAAAGAAACACTCATTAGAACCCGATTGACATGTATTAATAGTTGTATAATCACACTCTGTCCTGCCTGGGGGTTGGGATGGCATGTTCCTCCCTTCTCCCTTGTTGTTTACCTGCAACAATAAACTATCAATCAATCAATCCCCTCTTTGACCTTTAGAAATAGGTGAAGTGAGAAGCGAGTGTCTCATATATCAGAGGGTCGTATCACAAGACATTTCGCTGCCCAAGAACAACTATTTGACAAGGCTTTCGCAGGAGTTGTGGGCATTTCCAGTAGTAGTTTTATGGTAGGTTGACCCTTCTTCTGTACCCTGAGCCTAAAAACACTCCTTAGAACCTGATTGATATCCCCCTTTGACCTTTAGAAGCAGCTGATGTGAGAAGGGAAAGTCTTATAATACCAGACTACGTCGAAACTAGCCATGACGCACCTTTCTCTTCAACGATGTTTAGCTCTTCAACAAATGAAAGTATCTTTACAGGAATACGAGTTCGTTGTAATCGGTGCTAGGATTGGAACAAGATACTTCGCAATATTATAATTAATTGTTCCTATGGCAGATAAAATTGGTCTGAGGGCAACCATCCTTGTGGACTTTTGATATCCCATACATTATGCTGGTTTGGGACCGTTGGGCCGTTGTCTAGAGTAAGGATCTTTATCGATATCTTCTTTTAGTAGATTTCGCAACAGCCTGTGTGATTTGTCTTCCAATTTTAAGAGTTCATGAAATATATCGTTAGCAACATGCGTGAATTTATTGCGATCCGATAGAATGTTACCTATTTTAGTGACAATCATCTGTTGAGTAAAAATATGCCATAACCTTTACCTGGCTTTATCATGATGAGGAAGGACTTATTGCTGAGGGCTTTCAAAGCAAAGTACTCGTCCTTAGTGAGGTTGTTAACAACTATCAATCAATCTCTATCTTTAATTTCCATTCGTTCTAGTATTTTATCTTCCATTACTTCTTCCTTCCTTTCCTTTAACATTGTTTTTTTTCTCCATTCTCTGTTTACTTCGTTTTACTTTCTTAATTCCTTTCCTTCGATCCTCTTCTTATATTGCTTCTTTTTCTTTAGTTTCCATTCGTTCTCGTATTTTCCCTTCCATTTTTCTGTTCCCTGTTTACATCGTTTTCCTTTCCTAATATCCTTCCTCTTCTTATATTGCTTCTTTCTTCCTTATTTTCCATTCGTTCTCGTATTTTCCCTTCCATTATTTCTTTCTCTCATTTTCCCGTTCCCTGTTTACATCGTTTTCCTTTCCTAATATCCTTCCTTCCTCTTATATTGCTTCTTTTTCCTTATTTTCCATTCGTTCTCGTATTTTCCCTTCCATTATTTCTTCCTCTTCCATTTTCCCGTTCCCTGTTTACATCGTTTTCCTCTCCTGGTATCCTTCCTTCCTCTTCTTATATTGCTTCTTTTTTCCTTATTTTCCATTCGTTCTCGTATTTTCCCTTCCATTATTTCTTTCTCTCATTTTCCCGTTCCCTGTTTACATCGTTTTCCTTTCCTAATATCCTTCCTTCCTCTTATATTGCTTATTTTTCTTTATTTTCCATTCGTTCTCGTATTTTCCCTTCCATTATTTCTTTCTCTCATTTTCCCGTTCCCTGTTTACATCGTTTTCCTTTCCTGATATCCTTCCTTCCTCTTCTTATATTGCTTCTTTTTTCCTTATTTTCCATTCGTTCTCGTATTTTCCCTTCCATTATTTCTTTCTCTCATTTTCCCGTTCCCTGTTTACATCGTTTTCCTTTCCTAATATCCTTCCTCTTCTTATATTGCTTCTTTCTTCCTTATTTTCCATTCGTTCTCGTATTTTCCCTTCCATTATTTCTTTCTCTCATTTTCCCGTTCCCTGTTTACATCGTTTTCCTTTCCTGGTATCCTTCCTTCCTCTTCTTATATTGCTTATTTTTCCTTATTTTCCATTCGTTCTCGTATTTTCCCTTCCATTATTTCTTCCTCTTTCATTTTCCCGTTCCCTGTTTACATCGTTTTCCTTTCCTAATATCCTTCCTTCCTCTTATATTGCTTCTTTTTCCTTATTTTCCATTCGTTCTCGTATTTTCCCTTCCATTATTTCTTTCTCTCATTTTCCCGTTCCCTGTTTACATCGTTTTCCTTTCCTAATATCCTTCCTTCCTCTTATATTGCTTCTTTTTCTTTATTTTCCATTTGTTCTCGTATTTTCCCTTCCATATTTCTTTCTCTCATTTTCCCGTTCCCTGTTTACATCGTTTTCCTTTCTTAATATCCTTCCTTCCTCTTCTTATATTGCTTCTCTATCCTATTCATTATTTTTGTTGGTTTTATTTCTTTTACTAATTTATGTTTTTTAATCATAACCTCATCGGGGGCCCCCTGAATATCCAGAGCCTGCATGAGGGCCAGAGGCTGCACCCTCCATATAAATCCGCCTCTCTCTCTCTCGTCAGGACCTCCGAGGCCCCTGCATGGACCCCCGAGGCCCCTGCATGGACTCCCGAGGCCCCTGCATGGACCCCCGAGGCCCCTGCATGGACCCCCGAGGCCCCTGCATGGACTCCCGAGGCCCCTGCATGGACCTCCGAGGCCCCTGCATGGACCCCCGAGGCCCCTGCATGGACCTCCGAGGCCCCTGCATGGACCCCCGAGGCCCCTGCATGGACCCCCGAGCCCCCTGCATGGACCCCCGAGGCCCCTGCATGGACCCCCGAGGCCCCTGCATGGACCCCCGAGGCCCCGGCATGGCCCCCCCCGCCTCTCATGGACCCCGAGGCCCTGCATGAACCCCTCGGCCCCTTCATGGACCCCAGGCCCTGCATGTACCCCCGAGGCCCCTTCATGGACCCCCGAGGCCCCTGCATGAACCCCCGAGGCCCCTTCATGGACCCCCGAGGCCCCTGCATGTACCCCCGAGGCCCCTGCATGGACCCCCGAGCCCCCTGCATGGACCCCCGAGGCCCCTGCATGAACCCCCGAGGCCCCTTCATGGACCCCGAGGCCCTGCATGAACCCCGAGGCCCCTTCATGGACCCTGCATTGACCCCCGAGGCCCCTGCATGGACCCCCGAGGCCCCTGCATGGACCCCCGAGGCCCCTGCATGGACCCCCGAGCCCCCTTTGTCCACCCCTGTACTATGGGTGTTATGCCACTGTATATAGATTGATTAAGTTCACCATTTTAATGAAAGAAGAAAGAAAGAAGAAAAATACCAGGAAGAAGAAAAAGAAGGAAAGCAAGAAAAAATATACTAATGTGACCAGCAAGGATGATTTACAGGATACAGGTTAATTAAGTCCACAATGGCAATGAAAAAAGAGAGAAAGAAAGAAGAAAAATACCATGAAGAAGAAAAAGAAGGAAATTAAATAGAAAAATAACAATGTGACCAGTTAGGATGATTTAGAGGATACATTAAGAAGTATTACCCGTTTATTCTTTCACATATAATAAAATAATGAAGATAATACAATATAATACAATATATACATCTGGCAAGGGTATGGAGGAAGGCTTTATTTACTTGACATAATAGACGCCGTGACATAAATAAATAAATAAATAAATAGATAGATAGATAGAATGTGATAAGGGAGAAGATGAAGAAAAAAAAAATAAAGAAAAAAAAAGGAGAAAATGAAGAAAAAGAGGAAGAAAAAGAAAAAAAAGAAGGAAAAGAAGAAAAAGATGAAGAAAAAAAAGAAGAAAATGAAGATAAAGAGGAAGAAAAGGCAGAAAAAAAGAAGAAAACAACAAAAAAAGAAGAAAATAAAGAAAACAAGGAAAAAAAAAGGCAGAAAAAAAGAGAAGACAAAGAGGAAGAAAAGAATTAAATATATATGCAAAAAATGACCTCAATCAACACATCGACCTACTCTAACTATTTTCAAGGCAGCAGCAAGGGTGTGACCAGGTCAAGGAAAGCCTGCGGGCGGTCTGCATGTAACCAGTGGCCTGCCCCTTCAAGGTAGTGGAAGGACGCTTGCGGGAAGAAGGTCTCAATCTCATCCTCATCCTCTGGCCTGTAAGGGAAGGTCAGCAGGTCAGGTCAGGTTAGGTCAGGCCTGTATTCTTGACGGTTTTCGGTCTATCAACTATTCAGTAAGGGGTAAGTAGCACCTCAACAGACAGTGCTCTGCCAGTGCGCCACATCTGTCGTCTCCCCTTCAAGGAGGAAGGTTAAGTCCCTGGGGATTGAAGTTCCTGGCGATGCCCTCCACGTTGACCTTCCACATGTAGCCGTCGCCTGCTGGAGTCTGGGTCAGGTTGGTCAGGAGGAATTGACGTATGCTGGGCTCCTGTAGGGGTGTGGATGGGTGTTAAGAGGAGGAAGAGGAGAAGAGAAGGAGGAGGAGTAGGAGGAGAAAGAACTAATATCAAGATGTATGTTAAAAGGAAGAAGAAGAGGAGGAGGAGGAAAAAGAGAAAGAACTGGTGTCAAGATGTAATGGAAGAAGAAGAGGAAAGAGGAGAAGGAATTGGCTTCTTGAGGGTGTAAAATGTATGTAAGAAGGAGGAAGAAGAGGAAAGAGGAGAAGGAGAAGGAAGAAGAGGAGGAGGAGGAGGAATTGGCTTCTTGAGGGTGTAAAATGTATGTTAGAAGGAGGAGAAGAGGAAAGAGGAGGAAGAACAGCTGTGTTTGAAGATACCCTAAACTTAACATAACCTAACAAAACCCCAAACAGTCACTATAGATCTTGACTCAGAAAATTCATACATGGTTCCTTACTAATGAGACTTTCCATACAACAAAGTGAGGTCATTCTTTGTTGATTTATACCATAAGGTGCTAGCTATTCTGTGTTTGAAGATACCCTAAACTTAACATAACTTAACCTAACAAAACCCCAAACAGTTACTATAGGTCTTGACTCAGAAAATTCATACATGGTTCCTTACTAATGAGACTTTCCATACAACAAAGTGAGGTCATTCTTTGTTGATTTATACCATAAGGTGCTAGCTATCCTGTGTTTGAAGATACCCTAAACTTAACATAACTTAACAAAACCCCAGACAGTTACTATAGGTCTTGACTCAGAAAATTCATACATGGTTCCTTACTAATGAGACTTTCCATACAACAAAGTGAGGTCATTCTCTGTTGATTTATACCATGAGGTGCTGGCTATCCTGTGTTTGAAGATACCCTAAACTTAACATAACTTAACAAAACCCCAGACAGTTACTATAGGTAGGTCTTGACTCAGAAAATTCATACATGGTTCCTTACTAATGAGACTTTCCATACAACAAAGTGAAGTCATTCTTTGTTGATTTATACCATAAGGTGCTAGCTATCCTGTGTTTGAAGATACCCTAAACTTAACATAACTTGACAAAACCCCAAACAGTTACTATAGGTCTTGACTCAGAAAATTCATGCATGGTTCCTTACTAATGAGACTTTCCATACAACAAAGTGAGGTCATTCTTTGTTGATTTATACCATAAGGTGCTAGCTATCCTGTGTTTGAAGATACCCTAAACTTAACATAACTTAACCTAACAAAACCCCAAACAGTTACTATAGGTCTTGACTCAGAAAATTCATACATGGTTCTTTACAAATGAGACTTTCTATACAACAAAGTGAGGCCATTCTTTGTTGATTTATACCATAAGGTGCTGGCTATCATGTGTTTGAAGATACCCTAAACTTAACCTAACCTAACCTAACAAAACCCCAAATAGTTACTATAGGTCTTGACTCAGAAAATTCATACATGGTTCCTTACTAATGAGACTTTCCATACAACAAAGTGAGGTCATTCTTTGTTGATTTATACCATAAGGTGCTAGCTATCCTGTGTTTGAAGATACCCTAAACTTAACATAACAAAACCCCAAACAGTTACTATAGGTCTTGACTCAGAAAATTCATACATGGTTCCTTACTAATGAGACTTTCCATACAACAAAGTGAGGTCATTCTTTGTTGATTTATACCATAAGGTGCTAGCTATCCTGTGTTTGAAGATACCCTAAACTTAACATAACTTAACCTAACAAAACCCCAAACAGTTACTATAGGTCTTGACTCAGAAAATTCATACATGGTTCCTTACTAATGAGACTTTCCATACAACAAAGTGAGGTCATTCTCTGTTGATTTATACCATAAGGTGCTGGCTATCATGTGTTTGAAGATACCCTAAACTTAACCTAACCTAACCTAACAAAACCCCAAATAGTTGCTATAGGTCTTGACTCAGAAAATTCATACATGGTTCCTTACTAATGAGACTTTCCATACAACAAAGTGAGGTCATTCTTTGTTGATTTATACCATAAGGTGCTAGCTATCCTGTGTTTGAAGATACCCTAAACTTAACATAACAAAACCCCAAACAGTTACTATAGGTCTTGACTCAGAAAATTCATACATGGTTCCTTACTAATGAGACTTTCCATACAACAAAGTGAGGTCATTCTCTGTTGATTTATACCATGATGTGCTGGCTATCCTGTGTTTGAAGATACCCTAAACTTAACCTAACCTAACCTAACAAAACCCCAAACAGTTACTCTTGGTCTTGACTCGGAAAATTCATATATGCTTCCCTACTTATGAGACTTTCCATACAACAAAGTGAGGTCATTCTTTGTTGATTTATCCTATATGGGGCTGGCTATCCTGTGTTTGAAGATACCCTAAACTTAACAAAACAAAACCCCAAACAGTTACTATAGGTCTTGACTCAGAAAATTCATACATGGTTCCTTACTAATGAGACTTTCCATACAACAAAGTGAGGTCATTCTCTGTTGATTTATACCATGAGGTGCTGGCTATCCTGTGTTTGAAGATACCCTAAACTTAACCTAACCTAACAAAACCCCAAACAGTTACTTGTTGATTTATCCCATATGGGGCTGGCTATCATGTGTTTGAAGATACCCTAAACTTAACATAACAAAACCCCAAACAGTTACTATAGGTCTTGACTCAGAAAATTCATACATGGTTCCTTACTAATGAGACTTTCCATACAACAAAGTGAGGTCATTCTCTGTTGATTTATAACATGAGGTGCTGGCTATCCTGTGTTTGAAGATACTAACCTAACAAAACCCCAAACAGTTAGACTTTCTATACAACAAAGTGAGGTCATTCTCTGTTGATTTATAACATGAGGTGCTGGCTATCCTGTGTTTGAAGATACCCTAAACTTAACCTAACCTAACCTAACAAAACCCCAAACAGTTACTCTTGGTCTTGACTCGGAAAATTCATATATGCTTCCCTACTTATGAGACTTTCTATACAACAAAGTGAGGCCATTCTTTGTTGATTTATCCTATACGGGGCTGGCTATCATGTGTTTGAAGATGCCCTAAACGTAATCTAACCTAACCTAACAAAACCCCAATCAACTCACAGCAACAGCAGGCTTCAACAGGTCATCCACATGCTTCCTGGCCTCCTGTGGGGTCAGGTCGGGCGGCAGGGTGACCCGACGCATGATCTCGAGGAAGCGCGGGAGGCTGGAGATGCTCTTTGAGGTCCCGATCGGCGAGATATCCAACACTAAAAGTTTCTCAATCACCGATGGCTGTGAATAAGGAGGTGGTGGTGGTGGTGGTGGTAATCATTTATGTATGGGATTATTATTATCATTAGTACTACTGATTAAACCCAACCTAACCTTATTTAATTATCTCTCACACACACACACACACACACATACGCATACACACCTCCGTCAGTGCCGCAGCCATCACAGCGCGGCCGCCCATGCTGTGTCCCATGAGCGCTGCCGTTGGGATGCTGTGTTGCTGCATAAACAGGAGGAGATCAGCGGCCAGGAGGGGGTAGCTATGGGCATCGGTGTGAGGGGAATCGCCATGGTTACGGGCATCAACTGTGTAGACCTATGGAGGGAGAATGGGGGGGTTAGTGGGCGCTCTCTCTCTCTTTCTTTTTCTCCTTCCTTTCTTTCTTCAATCTCCCTTCCTTTCCTTTCCTTTTTCTTCCTTCTACTTGCCTTTCCTTCCCTTCCCTTCCTTCCTTCCTTTCTCATTCATCCCTCTTCTTCTTCTGTAGTAGTAGTAGTCAATAGTAGTAGTAGTAGGAGTAGGAGGAGGAGGAGGAAAAGGTATGAAAAAAGAAAGAATTAAGCAAGAAAGAATAAGAATAATGAGAGATAATACATAATAATGATAATGAATAAAATAATGAATAGTAAAATGATATTAATAATGAGAAAAAGACAACTAAGATATAAAAAAAAAAAGGACAGGTCAGGTCAGGTCACCTCTCTGCCTGTCTTGGTGGCGATCGCTTTGGCCATCGACTTCCAGTTCATCTTGGAGCCCATGAGTCCGTGCATGATGATCAGCGGGGGTTGCCTGCTGCCACCACTCCTCCTGGGCTCGCTGTGTTTGGTGAAGGTCATGGGAACGGCCGAGCCCCTGAGACAAGAAAAAAAAATTACCATATATACCTTGACCTTATCTGACCTTACCTAACTTGTGCTCTGCTGCTAAAATACAAAAAAAGTGAAACAATACCTTCATAACTCCCCTGAGACAAGAAAAGAAAAAAAAAAATACCATATGTATCTTGACCTAATCTGACCTGACCTGACCTAACTAAATGTAACCTAACCTTTGCTCTACTCCTAAAATGTCATAAAAAGGAATAAATACCTATGTAACTTAATTTCCACCATATATTACTTAACTAAACCTAACCTGACCAACCAGTTCTATACATACCCTAATCTGACCTGACCTGACCTAACTAAATGTAACCTAACCTTTGCTCTACTCCTCAAATGTCATAAAAAGGAATAAATACCTATGTAACTTAATTTCCACTAACTATTGCAAGATGGCGCCACTATAAAAACACTGCGCCAGAGAAGACGGGGGCTGGGCCAGACTCACCCTACCGGGAAGAAGCCTGACCGACCATCAGGATCCACTGGAAGAAAGCCTACTACAACAATAGGCTGCAAAAAAAAAAAAAAAAAAATAAAAAAAAAATTACTTAACTAAACCTAACCTGACCAACCAGTTCTATACATACCCTGACCTGCCCTAACCTAACTAAGGCTAATATGACCTGTGCCCTCCTTCCAAAGCGTGATAAACAGAAATAAATCCCTAACTTCAGTATACTATAAATTTGCCATATATGTAAGAGGTTCAGAAGATTCAGAGTGACAACTTGAGGGTCACTTGAGGATGCTGAGTCATTTGAAGGACTTTTTACTCTTTTAATAATGCTGTAAAGTACATGAAATTCTCTAGGTCAAGTCCACTGATATTTATATTAATTAGGAGACCTATAAAATGTAATATCTTCAGGTTCTTTTTATTGCACGAGTTGGTTGGAGGTGCCCCGCCCTGCCCGGCTCCTGTCATCAATAAACATGCTTTACAATATAACTAATTCCCTCACCTTAGAGAACCCGTTGCTATATGCTTTCTTAGTGCACTTCTCACGCCTCTGCAGCCCCGGGGGTCAAGGGGTCGACCACAGGGGCGCGACAAGCAAATGACCGGGCCTTGCATAATATAAGTAAACATGCTTAACTGTATAACTAATTCCCTCACCTTAGATAACCCGTTGCTATATGCTTTCTTAGTGCACTTCTCACGCCTCTGCAGCCCCGGGGGTCAAGGGGTCGACCACAGGGGCGTGACAAGCAACTGACCGGGCCTTGCATAATATAAGTAAGCATGCTTAACCGTATAACTAATTCCCTCACCTTAGATAACCCATTGATATATGCTTCCTTAGTGCACTTCTCACTCCTCTGCAGCCCCAGGGGTCAAGGGGTCGACCACAGGGGCGCGACAAGCAACTGATCGGGCTTTGCATAATATAAGTAAACATGCTTAACCGTATAACTAATTCCCTCACCTTAGAGAACCCGTTGATATATGCTTCCTTAGTGCACTTCTCACTCCTTTGCAGCCCCGGGGGTCAAGGGGTCGACCACAGGGGCGTGCTAAGCTCCTGACCAAGCCTTGCATCATCCTCAATGTTTTTAGTGAGCCCGTTGGAGAGGCCAACGGTGCCAAATCTACTTACTCAGAACATCATATTTACCGGTTTCTGACCCACAACAATGCAAAAGAACACCAATGATTAACAATTTAAACGATAAATATAAATAGATCTAGTTACTGGGGAGGAGAAGACAGTTTTTGGGTCGCAAATTAGCAGATATATAAAACAATCTGGCACCATTGGGCTGAAAGTGCGGTACTCGGCTCACAACACAACACGGTCATGCTCCCTTCGGCCTCCCTTATTTTACCCTCCCTGGCGCGGAGTTTAGCTCCCCGCCGCCTCCTGCACGGGTCAGCGAGGGCGTGGGGCTACAGGAGCGCCATCAGCCTGGATAAAATATACCCAGACAGCGATCTTGACCCCACCAAGCCGCAACCGGTACGTGACCTGACCTTTTTCTTCTTTTGACCTGTATCTGCGTAAGTCCTCCTCCTCCTGGTCTTCTCTTCTGCTTATTCACAGGCTTTGCTCTTAAATGGGATTATATCTTTCATCTTACCTCTATAATATACCATTGCACCATAATATCAGTTTTATTGGTTATTGGTATTACTTGTCAGTCACCCAGATAGTCAGTCAGTCACCTACCCAGTCAGTCAGTCAGGCAGTCAGTCAGACACCCACTCATCCAACCAGTCAGTCAGTCAGTTGTGTAAAAGGGATTGCTATAGTGCATTATTTTTCACATATACCTTATATAATTACATTTTCTAAGTTTATATATATATAACTAATTTTGATTCCTTCTGTCCATCTCCTCAGATTCCCAAGACGCAGGGACTCAACTTCTCAGGCTACGTTCCGATGGGTGAGTCGCAAATAAGTGACAAGTGTTTATTCTTTAATGGCATTTCCTATTTTTTGGTGTTTTATCTTTCATTTCATAGTTACTTTAGTTCTGTTGAGTAGCATTTTGAAGCCTTAGTTATTGGAAGTGGCAGTAAAGGAAATACTTACTGTTTTATGAATGTGATAGAGAAAAAAATGAGAAAAAAGAGATTGAGATAGAGAGTAAAGAGAAAAAAGATATTAAAGAGAGAGAAATCTATATATTAAAGAGAAAAAGAGAGATAATAATGAATACTTAGTGTTTTATGAAAGCAATAGAGAAAAAAATAGAAAAAGTGATTGAGATAGAGAGTAAAGAGCAAAAGGTTAATAAAGAGAAAAAAAAAAGAGATATATTAATAATGAAAAATAATACTAAACACTTTATTACCCAAGAAAGAGCTCACTATGACAGATAATAAGTCTCATCACTCAGGAAGCACATATCAATTTACTGAACACAAAAAAAGAATGAAATAAACAAAAACTTACAGCTTCTAACCCCCTCCTCCCCTCCCCCTCCCCCCCCAGACCAGGTGCAGGTGACATACTCGCGCAGCAGTGGTCCCGGTGGCCAGAACGTCAACAGGATTAACACTAAGGTTGACCTGCGCTTCCACCTGGCCTCGGCGGACTGGCTCTCCCCTGAACTGAAGGAGAGGGTGGCAGCCAAGGTAATATTATGGGGCACTTAGTTATTCTTGTTTTCTTTTTCTTTTCTTTTTCTGCCTTGTTTTCTTTTTCTTTTGTTTGGGGGACTTAGTTGTTTTTTTCTTTTTTTTTCTTCTTCTTATTATTATTATTAGTTATCCATCAACACCATCAATAACTTCATCACCACCACTGTCACCATCACCACCTCTCATCACCACCACAGCACAAGACGCTCATCACCAAGGAGGGCTTCATGGTGGTGCGTTCCGACAAGACGCGTTCCCAGCAGCTCAATCTGGCCGAGGCGTTGGACAAGCTGCGTCACCTCATCTACGTGGCGGCCTTTGTCCCCGCCGCACCCCAGGCCGAGGATGTGGAGCGAGCCAGAAGGAGGTGGGTGTGTGTGTGTGTTTACCTAGTTGTATTTACCTAATTGTGATATACAGGAAAGGCATAACTTAGTCCTGTACTGTCTCATCTATATCTACAGTCATCTAGGGTAACTTGGTATTAAATTCATGAACCATCTTTGCATGTGTGTGTGTGCGTGTGTGTGTGTGTGTGTGTGTTTATGGTTCACCTATGGCCTTATTGTCTGTTGGCCCCAGTCTGTAATGGCACAGGCAGAAGTGTTTATAATGGTGCCATTTTGTTTGGCTCACACTGTCCCCCAGAGCTCATCTTTAATCCTCGTATAGGGAGAGTCTAGAGTCCAGGTTGATAGGTGGTCTTCAGGACAGCATGTGGGTAGTCTTGGGCCACTTGGCAATGACTGAAAAATTGCCAGCTTGTTTGTAGAGGTGGACGGGATGCGAACCTGTGTCCGCCTGAGTGCCATGCCCGTACGATGACCACTCAGCCACCACCTCCCCATATCTATAATTGCCCAGCCTTTCCTTTAACTGGTTGACACTCTTTGCCATCACAACATAAAAAAAGAATGCCTAAGTAAATAGCTGTTGTAAGAGTGAACCAGATGGATCGTAAAGAGAGCATAGGGAGTTCAAGAATGACAATCGTGAGACCAAAGCATAAGAAAGTAAACCATCGGAAACCAGGCAGACATGTAGAAGGAGAAGGAAAAAGAATAAGTAAATAGCTATAGGCAGAACCAGTTGTAAGAGTGAACCAGACGGATTGTACAGAGAGCAAAGGGAGTTAAAGACTGACAATCGTAAGACCAAATCATCGGAAACTGAACCATTGTAAACCAGGACAGACATGTGAAAAGAGAAGGAAAAAGAAAGAAAAACTCAACCCTCAGACATGCCCCCTTCTTCCCTCACCCCCCCAGACACGAGGCCGCCACCAGGGAGCGTCTGCGGCAGAAGAAGGAGCGATCCATCAACAAGCAGTATCGCCGGGCACCAGAACTGACCTAAGCAAGAGTGTGCCAGACATGGGACAAGAAGGATGTGTTTGTTTATTCACTTGGTAAAGAGCGTCACTTGATCGCTGAATTGAGGTGAAAAAGTGGACAGCTGTGTGTACATATTATTGTAAAAAGCTAAGTGGAAGTATGAGACTGAACAAGTGTGTGTATTAGTGTGTGAAATTTGATCTTGTGTAAAAGTTCGACCCCCAAAAGGCAGTGTGTAAAATTTGATCTTGTGTAAAAGTTCGACCCCCAAAAGGCAATGACATGTTTAGTTAGTGTCCTTGTAGAGTTGATATTTAAGAAAGGTCAACTAAAACATTTTATTTGAAGACGTAAAACTTGATCCTATGTAAAAGTTCGACCCTCAAAGTTCAAGTGGTGTCCTTATAGAAGTTGACAGTTCAGAAAGGTCAACTAAAACATGTTATTTGAAGATCTAAAACTTGATCTCTTTTAAAAGTTCGACGTCCAAAGGCAACGACATGTTCAATCAGTGTCCTTGGTAAGTTGATATTTAGAAAGCTTACCTAAAACATGTTATTTGAAGACCTAAAACTTGATCTCATGTAAAAGTTCGACCCCCAAATGGCACTTACATGTTCAGTTAGTGTCCTTGTTAAGTTGATAGTTAAGAACGATAACCTAAAACATGTTATTTGAAGACCTTATTTTGCACTGTGTCAATAAAATACACACCCAATTATCGTGTCCATACGTTTATTGGGTTCCTCTTTCCGTAACAAGAAAACGCGTCGAAACATGTCGAGGATATGTACAAAAATGACCTACTTGTTTTTTTTATTATTCAAACTCAACACTTACGGAAATAACAAAGAACTTGGAAAAAAGGAATTAAAATGGATGGAGTGATGGAAGGGTCTTAGGGGTACACACACACACACACACACACACACACACACACACACACACATACATACATACATACATACATACTCACTCAGCACCTTTTTTTATCATTATTATTATTATTGTTATTTTTATCAACAGGACACAAGAAGCATTGACATTAAAGCTCTGGAATTCACTGGCAGTATATTTTTCTTCATTGTTTTCCTTCTTTTTCTTCATTTTTTTCTTTTTCTTCTTTCTTTTCTTCCATATTTTATTTTCTTCCTCCTTTCCTCATCTCTCTCATTTTCTTCACTCCTCTTGTCTTCTCTCTATCTCATCTCCTTTGTCTTCTGCTTATTCCCACTTTCTCATTCCTTATTTTCTTCTCTTGTTATTTCATCTCCTTTTCTTCCTTCATCATGTTAACCTTTTTCCTCTTTAGTCTTCTTTTTCTTTCTTCCCTTCTTCTTTTAACACATTTTCCTTCTCCTTCTTTGGTTACAGATTCGCGTTTGTTGTTCTCTTTATCTTCTTCTTCATCTTCTTTCTTATCTCCTCCTTTTAACACATTTTCTTTATCCTTCTTTGGTTATAGATTCGACTTTGTTCTTCTCTTAAACTTCTTCATCTTCTCTCTTCTTAATTCTTTATATATACACTTTCCCTCTCACTCCTCTTCTGTAAGTTATATATCATTCACATTTCTTCTCCTCCTCTCCCTCCTCCTCCTCTCTCACCCATGGATCCTTCCCTCTCCCAGCCTCTCCCAAGGGCGTGAGGGAGGGAGAGTGGCTGATGATGACGCTGCTACCCCTCCATAGCGGCCTCTGCGGGGAGAGAAGAGAGAGAAGAGTTAGTGAATGGAGGAAAGGAAGGAGGGAGGATAAATGTATGGATAAGAAGGAGAGAAGGAGGAGGAAAGGAAAGGAAGGGGAGGTAGAAGAACGGAAAGGAAATCGGGTAGGAAGGAAAGAAGGAGATAGAAGGGAAGGAAAGAAAGGAGGAATTAAGAAAGAAAACGTAAATGGAAAGAGGAATTAAGAATGAGAAATGGAAAGGAAGGAACAGAAAATAAAGAAAGGACTTAAGACAGAAAACGGAATAATTACAAGGAAGGGAGATTGAAAAAGGAGAAAGAAATTAAAGAAAAGAAAGAAATGAAAAGCCAGCTGGAAGAAAATAGCCATGTCTACAAGGGTTTACAACATCTGGCGGCCAAAAACACGGCATTCAAAGTGAGCACCGTCTCTGTTACTGACAAATGGAACTTGGCGGCGCGGGGAGGATTGAGGAAGAAGAGGAGGAGGGGAAGATAATGTCACCTGCTCTTATAAACTACTTTGAGGGGAGATAAGAATGTAGAAATACCTCAAGACGGATTTTAATAAGAATTACGTATAAACTGAGGGTTATTATCGTATGTAACTTAGCGGCGCGGGGAGGAGGAGGAGCGATTATGTCACCTGGTCTTATAAACTACTTTGAGGGGAGGGAGATAAGAATGTAGAAATACCTCAAGACGGATTTTAATAAGAATTACGTATAAATTGAGGGTTTGAGGAAGATTTTGGGATTAACCTAAGTATGCATGAATGTCTACAGTTCCTTTCGAGTCACAAGGACTAATATTAGGTTGGAGAATAAGAGAAATAGAGGAAAAAAATGATATATGGGTTTGAGAGGAATTATTTGGTCGTTCGTATGATAGGGGTCAGCGGTGCAGTGGTTAGCGTCCCTGGCTAAATGAATCTGTGGTCCTGTGTTCGAACCCCGTCTACTAGTCAGGACAAGAAAAGTCTGTGTGCAGAGGTCGTGGAAGCAAGGTCGTCTGGGCAGGTGAAGGTGAATGCCAAGAACTTAAAAATACGCCGCCATGAACGAAGAAAGACTTTATCCTCAGACTTCACCGTGATGTTGGACTCTTGCTGATAATGGACAGAAATAAAAACATTCAGTTACAGTCCCTGAAAACTCGTACTGGAAGCTTTTTAATTAGTATGACTCTTATATGGAGCTCTTTTATTTAATTAGTGCGAGTCCTTAACGAGCTTCTGTTTTCTTTAATTAGTGCGAGTCCTTAACGAGCTTCTGTTTTATTTAATTAGTGCGAATCCTTAACGAGCTTCTGTTTTATTTAATTAGTGCGAGTCCTTAACGAGCTTCTGTTTTATTTAATTAGTGCGAGTCCTTAACGAGCTTCTGTTTTATTTAATTAGTGCGAGTCCTTAACGAGCTTCTGTTTTATTTAATTAGTGCGAGTCCTTAACGAGCTTCTGTTTTATTTAATTAGTGCGAGTCCTTAACGAGCTTCTGTTTTATTTAATTAGTGCGAGTCCTTAACGAGCTTCTGTTTTATTTAATTAGTGCGAGTCCTTAACGAGCTTCTGTTTTATTTAATTAGTGCGAATCCTTAACGAGCTTCTGTTTTATTTAATTAGTGCGAGTCCTTAACGAGCTTCTGTTTTATTTAATTAGTGCGAGTCCTTAACGAGCTTCTGTTTTATTTAATTAGTGCGAGTCCTTAACGAGCTTCTGTTTTATTTAATTAGTGCGAATCCTTAACGAGCTTCTGTTTTATTTAATTAGTGCGAGTCCTTAACGAGCTTCTGTTTTATTTAATTAGTGCGAATCCTTAACGAGCTCCTGTTTTATTTAATTAGTGCGAGTCCTTAACGAGCTTCTGTTTTATTTAATTAGTGCGAATCCTTAACGAGCTTCTGTTTTATTTAATTAGTGCGAGTCCTTAACGAGCTTCTGTTTTATTTAATTAGTGCGAGTCCTTAACGAGCTTCTGTTTTATTTAATTAGTGCGAATCCTTAACGAGCTTGTTTTATTTAATTAGTGCGAATCCTTAACGAGCTTCTGTTTTATTTAATTAGTGCGAGTCCTTAACGAGCTTCTGTTTTATTTAATTAGTGCGAGTCCTTAACGAGCTTCTGTTTTATTTAATTAGTGCGAGTCCTTAACGAGCTTCTGTTTTATTTAATTAGTGCGAGTCCTTAACGAGCTTCTGTTTTATTTAATTAGTGCGAGTCCTTAACGAGCTTCTGTTTTATTTAATTAGTGCGAGTCCTTAACGAGCTTCTGTTTTATTTAATTAGTGCGAGTCCTTAAGGATTTGTACCTCATAGAAAAGACTAATTCAAATAAAGGAAGATATTCAAGATGGAAAAAATTCTAGGCTAAGATAAAGACATGTTCGCGTTCCTATACCCGCCTACTGCTAACATAAATTCCAGCGTCTTATATTTTAATATGACGCGAGTGAATAAAGGATTTTTAAAGACATGCAAACACTATAATTCAGAAATGAACGATGCCATGGGAGGTTCCATTGACAGCTGAAAATTGACAATAAGCAAATGGAAGATATATAAACGATAGATAAAAATGCAAAACAGCTAAAATAAATAAATAAACATGAATATACAGAGGTAGCCGATTAAAAATAAATAATGCCCTGAGGATTTCGTGCCCTGCCATTAAGCACTCATTAAATACAACAAACAAATGAAAAGATAAAATGCATAATAGATAAAAATAAACACTAAAAACATGAATAAACGAGCCTAGACGATAAAAAATCCAATAATGCCTTTGGATATTTCGGCTCCAAGCGTCTGTCTGATCCGCCATGTGCTTCGAGGAATTTGCTTGGCGGATTATTTCTTCATTTTTTCCATTTTTCTCCACAAATTCGTAAAAACAACGCCTTTGGGAGTGACGCAAGTATTCATTAATGTTTGTAGTTTCTTTAGAGCCACGGGTATTAATATTAACTTGGAGAATAAGAGAAATAGAGGAAAAAAATATATATGGGTTGTTGTTTAGATGCAAAGAGAGAGAGAGAGAGAGAGAGAGAGAGAGAGAGAGAATGTGTTTGTGTGTTTGTGCGTGTGTGTTTAGGCTATGTCATGTATTATTCCTGGCACAGTGCTAGAGAGAGAGAGAGAGAGAGAGAGAGAGAGAGAGAGAGTTTTCTAGTAGGCTAAAAAGATGTTCTAATAGTCTCTCTCTCTCTCTCTCTCTCTCTCTCTCTCTCTCTCTCTCTCTCTTGTTGTTGTTTGTGTGTTTGTTTGTTTGTGTGTTTGTGAACCCATCTGTGGAATGTGTTTGAACTTACGGAAATGTGATGATAGGCTAATTATAGTGTACGTGCGTGTGTGCGTGTGTGTGTGTGAGAGAGAGAGAGAGAGAGAGAGAGAGAGAGAGAGAGAGAGAGAGGACCCGAGAATATAAATCAGTGGTGACCTCCCCCTACCCCCCCTCCCTTTCACACACACACACACACACACACACACGAACCCGCTTTTCCTGTTTTATTTTGCACACTCTCTCTAATGTGGACCCCAAATTTGATTGTTAGAGAGAGAGAGAGAGAGAGAGAGAGAGAGAGGGGGGGGGGCTATTATTATTATTATTATTATTATTATTATTATTATTATTGTTATTATTACTATTATCATTATTATTATTATCATTATTATCACATCAGTCATTTATTTTATCATAATTAAGGAGACCGATTTAAATGTGATATCAACCTCTCTCTCTCTCTCTCTCTCTCTCTCTCAGACCTAACTATTTATACCCGGCAAAAGTACTCGTTCTAAAAGAGAGAGAGAGAGAGAGAGAGAGAGAGAGAGAGAGAGAGAGAGAGAGAGAGAGAGAGAGAGAGAGAGAGAGAGAGAGAGAGCACGGGGGGTAGAGAAATGAGGAAAAAGGGAGGAGTAGGGAGAGAGAAGGGGGAAAGACGGAAGGAAAATGGAGAAAGGAGGGAAAGGAGGGAAGAGGAAAGAAAGGGGAAGGGAGACAGGAGGAGATAATGGGAGGGGAAGGGAAGGGGGGCGGTGGCACTTAGCCATATGGTTGGGGGGTGAGAGGGGGGGAAGGGGATACGAGGGGGGACAGGGGGGTCACAATATTGGGCGGCTCTCTTTGGCACTGTTGCTAGCCTCTCTCTCTCTCTCTCTCTCTCTCTCTCTCTCACACACACACACACACACCTTACTGCTGTGGCCGCTCCATGAAGATCGGGCAGCAGAAGAGGGCGAAGGCGGATGCGAGGCAGAGCGCGGCCATGGTGAAGAACTGGCGGCAGGAGGGAGGAGAAACACGTTGATTAACATGTAGAGGCGGTGAAGGAGCGAGGGAATGAATGGAACAGTGAAGAGCTAGAGGAAGGAATCTATGTTATGAGAAGGGATGACCAGTGCGCTAAATTATTGAATTAGACGGATAGCTAATTATATATATATATATATATATATATATATATATATATATATATATATATATATATATATATATATATATATATATATATATATATATATATATATATATATATATATATATATATATATATATATATATATATATAAAATAGTAGTAGTAGTTGTAGTAAGGGGGTGAGAAACGTGCCTTATGAAGACAGGCTGAAGCAGTTAAATCTACACTCGCTAGAAAGGCGAAGGTTGCGAGGAGACTTGATCGAAGTCTATAAATGGATGAAGGGCTTTAATAAAGGGGATGTCAATAAGATTTTGATGGTAAAAGAGCCAGGTAGGACGCGTAGCAATGGTTTTAAGTTAGACAAATTCAGATTCAACAAAGACATAGGCAAGAATTGGTTCACCAATAGAGTGGTGGACGAATGGAACAGGCTTGGGGGCCATGTTAACATAAGAACTTAAGAACGCATAAGTCTACAAGAGGCCGGTAGGCCTGTACTAGGCAGCTCCTTTGACCCTAAGCTCCCGTGTATCTAACCCCACCAAATATCGCTGTCCATGAATTTATCTAGTCTATTTTTGAATGTGACAATTGTATTGGCACTCACCACATGACTGCTAAGCCCATTCCACTCATCCACCACCCTGCTAGTAAACCAATTTTTGCCTGTGTCCCTGTTGAATCTGAATTTATCCAGTTTAAACCCATTACTGTTATTATTAGTAATTACATGTTGTGGGTGCCAATACCATAGATACATTCAAGAAGAGGTTAGATAAAGCCATGGATGGTGAGGTAAGGTGGGGTTGAGTGTACAGGAGCTGCCTTGTATAGGCCAACCGGCCTCTTGCAGACTCATTACGTTCTTATGTTCTTATGTTCTTATTTTTATTAATATTTTTTGTTATTATTATTATTATTACTATTATTACTATTATTATTATTATTATTATTATTATTATTATTATTATTGTTACTATATTTATTACTAATTTTATATATAATAATATAAATACGCTATATAAAATAGGAGGATAAAATATAAATAATATATAATAATATATATAATATATAGAAG
>NC_066567.1:1686974-1704474 GCF_024679095.1 Eriocheir sinensis | reverse complement strand
TTTTAACTGTTCATTGTCACAAGAGAGAATGGGACAGTAATTCAATATGGTTACTTAGATAACAGAGAGATAGTGTGTGCTTTGGATTTCATAACAGAGAATGGGAGAGAAAGACCAACTAAGCTTAATTCCCCTTCCTTTTCTTCTTTTACTATCCATTGTCACAAGAGAGAGTGGGACAGTAACATGAACTAGACTGTCTTTCCTTTCTTCTTTTAGCTCTGTCATCACAATTAGAGAGAGAATAGTGTACTAACATTAGCTAAACTAGACTATCATTTTCTGGTACCTAACTCTCCTCTCTCTCACACTGAAGCATTTAATAATAGCCACAGAAAGGAAATATGTAACTTGACTAAACAATATGGCTTCTCTCCCTTACCTAACTCTCTCTCTCTCTAAATCTAACATCAAAATTATCTTAAATACCAACAACAACATTACCTTCGCTTACCTAACTCTCTCTCTAAACCTAACATCATTATCATAAACACCAACATCACCATTACCATAAACACTAACATCCTTTCTCTAAACTACCACCACCACCACCACCCCTTACCGTCCGCAATCCCCATAGGAGGCCGGGTCCATGGGGTCAAGTTCCTCGGAGGGCGGCTGTCTGCGTCCTCCCCTCCGGTCCCTGTCCCTCCCTCGGCTCCTGTCCTTGCCCTTCTCTCCTCTCTCCCTCCCTCCTCCTCCTCGCTCCCATCTCTCCTCCCTCTTGTCGCGCTGGCTTCCCTCGTCCCCGGAGTCCTGTGGAGATACATAGGATTAGTTAAGAGTCCTACGGAAGTCCTACAGAGAGGGAAATATATAAGAGTCCTTCCCGAGTTCTCCCATGGGATTATTAAAGTCCTTCAAAGGCTCTAAAAGGATTATTTCAGAGTCCTTTTGAAGTCCTAGAGAGGAGGAAAGGATATCTGACTGTCCTTCCATGAGAAAGTCCTTCAATGATCCTTACTATTTATCCTTTTCCATCACCATATCACCACCACCACCACCACCACCATCATCATCATCATCACCACCCTTCAACACCACACACACACACAAGACTTCACTACCTCCTTAATCACCACCACTATCACCACGCACCTCCGATTTATCACTCATGTTGTCCTCCGCGTCATTGACCTCCTCGTTCTCCACCCTAGTCATCTCGCCCTCGGTCTCCTGCTGTGAGTCCGAGGAGTGCCTGTTTTTATGCATCTCCGCGGCCATTTCCTTCCTGAGTGTCCCTGCCGAACGCGAGACCTGGCAGCGAGCGTGTCCGGGAGGCAGCCACGAC
Source organism: Eriocheir sinensis (assembly GCF_024679095.1). Taxonomy (NCBI): domain Eukaryota; kingdom Metazoa; phylum Arthropoda; class Malacostraca; order Decapoda; family Varunidae; genus Eriocheir; species Eriocheir sinensis. Next base: position 1,703,183 of record NC_066567.1, on the reverse strand, counting down.
ACCAGATCAGTTTCCATGTTCCAGTAGTAGTAACGGCCGCTGCAGGGAGGAAGGGAGAGGGTCAGAGGTGTTAGGATACATAGGATTAGTTTAGAGTCCTATGGAAGTCCTACAGGAATGGAGATGTATAAGAGTACTCCCATACGTTTATTAAAGTCCTCCCAAAATCCTAGAGGTAAAAAGGAAGGAGAGAATGTTAGGCTAGGGAGGGAAGGGAGAGAGAGAGAGAGAGGGGAGTTAAGGAAGGGAAGGGAAGGGAGAGGATTAGAGAAGGGGTAAGGTTAGGGAAGGGAGACAATGTTAGGGTAGGGAGGGAAGGGGGAGAGAGAGGGAGTTAAGGAAGGCAAGGGAATGGAGAGAAAATGTTAGGTTTGGAAAGGCAGGGAAAGTTAGGTTAGGGAGGGAAGGGAGAGAGAGGGAGGGAGGAGTTGTAAGGGAAAGAAATAGCTAAGTATGGGCAAGGGAAAACTACTGATGGAAACTATTTGTCTGAGAAGCCGTTTAGATTGATGTCAAAGAGAGAGGAGGAGTTAGGTTAGAGAGAGAGAGAGAGAGAGAGAGAGAGAAAGAGAGTCTGGGTGAGGAGAAACAATTGATAGAAACTGTCTGAGAAGCCATTTAGATTGATGTCAAATAAAGAGATCTAGTAATGACAACCTACAAATCCCCATTATCAAAGCAAGTGCATTGTTACCCACATGCCAGGGTCGAGCACCTCCTGCCAGTGCGCCGGGAGGGGGTACTTGGCCAACATACGGAGGCGTTTACGATCGTAGTCCGGGTCCACAAAGTTCCGCTCCTTCCACTGGTCACGGCAGGACGCATTGCACTCGTGAAAGACGTTCCACTTGTTGGGGCACCCTGGGAAGCCCTGAGGGAGTGAGGCGAGTAAAGAGTGAGTGTTATGGTTCCTCAAATGGTTTCTATTACTAGTTATCAAAGAATGTCAATATATACATGTCATTCTCCAGTGTCATAATTCCTCAGTTTTAGAGCCTTGATTAATTGCAAATGGTTTAAATTACTAGTTATCAAAGAATGTTAACATAGGTATCTTCTACTGGTACATGAGAGAGAGAGAGAGAGAGAGAGAGAGAGAGAGAGAGAGAGAGAGAACGTGAGAGCTGTGCATTGGTGGGTTTTTTTTACAGCAAAGGAGACAGATCAAGGGCTAAAAAAAAGGAAACAATGATGAAAAAAAGTCCGCTACTTACTGCCTCTAAAAAGATTGGGTAGGAAGAGAAGTGTTAAGGGGCATGCAAGAATCACCTCACTCCATTATTTACATTATTTTATTCTGCGCAGCACTAGTCTACTGGCAGCCAATGTAACAAAACTCCATTCCCTCCAGTGCTAACAATTTGTAGTCGTTGGCTTATGTGTCGAGGCTTCAGGAAAAAACAACTCGTAAAATCATTCCGTTCTCTAAGTCACCCTGTACCTGGTAGGGGTCCGTCGGCTGGGGCTCCACTGCGGGGGGGTAGGAGGGGTGTGGGAGGGGCTGCTGCTGGGGGGTGTCATCGTAGTCCTCGGCAATGATCTCCTCCTCGGCCCCAGCGGCGGACTCAGGGTCTGGAAGGTCAGGGCAGGAGAGGTCAGTGAAGGGGGTCAAGATTCAGAAAAAGTCTAAGTTAATCTATCTCCATGATTATCTAACCAGCGTACGTTTTCTCTTAATACAGATCCTAAAATGTTTTAATGAACCTAACTAACTAACTACCATAAGAGGTCAATGAAGGAGGTAAAGATTCAGAAAAAGTCTAAGTTAATCTATCTCCATAATTATCTAACCAGCGTACGTTTTCTCTTAATACAGATCTTAAAATGTTTTAACGAACCTAACTAACTAACTAACTACTGTAAGAGGTCACTGAAGGAGGTAAAGATTCAGAAAAAGTCTAAGTTAATCTATCTCCATAATTATCTAACCAGCGTACGTTTTCTCTTAATACAGATCCTAAAATGTTTTAATGAACCTAACTAACTAACTACCGTAAGAGGTCACTGAAGGAGGTAAAGATTCAAAAAAGTCTAAGTTAATCTATCTCCATAATTATCTAATCAGCGTATGTTTTATTTTAATACAGATCCTGAAATGTCTTAACTAACTAACTAAGAGGTCACTGAAGGAGGGTATACATTCAGAAAAAGTCTAAGTTAATCTATCTCCATAATTATCTAACCAGCATATGTCTTATCTTAATAGATTCTAAAATGTCCTAACTTATATCTAATTTAACAACTATTGCGAGACCTGAATGTCTGTAAATATGGGTCTTGGGTTAATTATACAGTATATATAAACGTTCTTTGATAACTTGTCATTTAAACCATTTGCGAGTAATCAAGGGAACTCTAACACTGTGTAAAATGACATATATACCAATAGAATGGCGTATGTTAGTCAGCCTCCCAACACACTATTCCTGTTACTCCTTCCACTCCCTCCTCACCCGAGTCCTTGGGGGCGTTGATGATCCCCCTCTTGGCGAGCTTCGCGGCTAGGGCGGGCGGGAGAGGCATGGTGAAGGCCTCAAGGAAGGGCGTCACGGAGGTAAACAAGTTCTTGATCTTGATCAGCTCCTGTGAAGAAAAAAAAACATGCGGAAGTCAATGTTCTCGGGGCAGATATCATTCCTACATCTTGCACACCACATGCCTTCAGAACCTTCTCACTGCCTCAATCACTCGTCCCTGTCTCTCTCCTGAGAGCCCAGCAGCAGCACCATCCACTCCTTCCAGTCTCCTGTTTACTCCACGTCCCCCATCTCTCAAAAAAAACACATCATCTTCGTTCTCTCCCTGTCACATTTTTGCATCCCATTCCAGCATGCCATGCTGCACAGTCTCGTCCACACACATCTACTCAGACCATCTATAGTTCCTTGCATTCACATCCAGACACTGCGCTCTCTAGCAAAAAGAAGAAGATCACCCAGGCTTCCCCTCACCCACTCACACTTTTTGGGGCCTTCTTCCTATACCACCCGAGAGTTTCTTTCCTTTCCATCTCATTCTTCCCTTGCTCAATCCCAATCCTTTAACTGCCATATCTATCTCATCTCTCCACTTTCTACATCCCACTCAAACCCTCCATTTCTGTTTGTTATTCTCCATTCAAACACATTCTCTCTATCTTCAAAGTCAGTACACCACCTACTAGCATAACATTTTCCTGTCTATCATCATCACATTTTATTTTTATTTTGCCATCTCTCTTATCTCACACCACAATATTTTTTCCTTTTGCTTCTTCCATCATCCCCATTTTGTCTTATATCTCTTTATTTATCTTTACTTTTTTTCCTTTGCCTTTTCCACCCCATCCCCCCCTACCCCTCTCCTCTACCTGGGTGATTTGGTCCTAGGCTGGGTCGCGGGTTCCTCTGTGGTGTGGATTCTGTCTTTGGATCGGCGCAGAGTAGGTGGGAAAAAAGAACTGAGCAGGGAAAGTGGAATGAAAAGAAAAGTGTAATATTGAAAACCTAACAAAAGGACATAGAAAAGCAAAGCCAGGGGAAGAACAGAGAAGTAAAAAAGCGGAAAAAACACATTAGCTTAGGGTGAAGTGTATAAGTGTGCACTGTGAAGTAACTTATAAGTGCATGGTGTGAAGTATCAGAAGTGTTGAGAAGGAGGACCTAAGTGATGCAAAGCGTTACAGGTCAAAAGAAGAAGGTAGATTAGAGACAGTTTATAGTTAGTCAGGGAACGTATTGAGGGAAAACACCATTATATAGTAAAAGCATTGCCCATTACGTATATATAAGCAAACTAACTTCCTCTTACTTATTCTCTTAGTATTTTTATTTTTCAAGTCCTCTTTTCTTTTTCTTCACCAACGTTGTAGTGCGAAAATGGAATAAGCTCCCGCCTTCAGTGGTCCAGTGCAACACGATTGACTCCTTTAAAAACAAGCTCGACCGACACTTCCTTCAACTTAATATTAACTAGAGTAGAAATGCAAAGTTTTGGAGCCATCTGATCAATGTAGAAGCACTTAGGTGGACAGACCATCTAACGTAAACCATAAAGGGTCTGCATTGTGTGGTCTGAATTTCTACGTAAATCTTATTCTTTTTATTTGCATTTTCATGTTCTCTCTCTCTCCTATAAAGGTTTTAATATAGCAACTTGTACATAATTCGGCTAACTTTATAAATAAGCCTCTCTCTCTCTCACACAGGGGGGACAAAACACAGCGTCATTCCTATAAAGGTTTTAATATAGCAACTTGTACATAATTCGGCTATCTTTATAAATAAGCCTCTCTCTCTCTCTCTCTCTCTCTCTCTCTCTCTCACACACACACACACAGTAAACAACCTCATAACACTTCCTCCTATAACAAAACGGAATGTATATATCACATGATGGCCCAAGGCTTTTTATTTATTTATTCATAGCAACAAAATAGAATTATATAAACAACGAAATGCTAGTATGTACAGGATATATCACAACTTTGCATAGACAGATAGATAAAAAGATAGAAAGGTAAGGGAGCGAGCGGGGGTTGGAAATATAGACAGAGTTGAAGAGAATGATAAAGAAGAATTGAGGAAAAGATTATTACAGAAAGAGAACAGGAAACACACACACACACAAAACATGGCCCCTTCCCCCCCCCCCCCCCCCCACAAGGACATGATGTATTTCTTGTATTGAACCTGTATTGACCTTGTTTTCGACTCAGAGTTAATACACAAGGCACTGTTTAAAGGCACTGTTTGAAGGCACTGAAGCTTGTATTAATGGCACTGTTTAGGCACTGGTTGATTGTCTTGTTTTTTTTATCATTTCCTACAAGATATTTTTTTGTTTGTTTTGATTGTTCTTATTTTCTTCATTTTTATTTTATTTTCTTACTTGCTTAATTCCTTGTTTTCTTTCTTTAATTATTTCCTACAAGATGATTTTTTTGTAGATTTTTTCATTGTTTTTATTTTTTTGATTTTCTTGTTTTTCTCTTTTTCCTGCAAGTTTTTATTTATTTATTTTTATTGTCTATTGTTTTGGTATCTTGATTTTCTTGATTTTAATTTTTTTTCTTTTTCTGGTAATACTTATTTTCTCTATTTTCCTTCTCTCTCCTCAATTTCTTTATTTTTTACTGTATTCTTTTCTTTCTTTCATTATTAATTTTCCTTCTCTGTATTCCTTCTTTTTTTCTCTTTTTTCTATTATTATTATTTATTTATTATTTCCTTTCTCTCTTCCTTTACTCGTTATCATATATTCCTTCCTCTTCTTCCTTTTATTAATTTATTCGTTTTTATGTATTTCGTCTTTTCTTCTTTTTTTCTCGTATTTTTTTCCAATTTCTTTCCCTTTCCCCCTCAGACATCATCGAAGGATCTCAGTGTAGGACCCCCATAGGACTCCTGCAGGATATGCCACACGTGTCACCTCTCCTAGGATTCAAAGGTCAGTGTCTAAGTTCCTTCAGGGAGAGAGGAGTGGGTTCCTGGAGTCCTATATAGAATGCCACGCGAAGGGCTGAAGTCCTGTAGGATAAACGGAGTCCTAGAGTTCTGTGTTTATGACAGTGCTCACTCTAGGAGTCCTATGATATCCTGTCGGGGTCGCCAAGGAGTCCACTTGATCCTGGAGTCCTGTAGGATGCACCGGACGTCCTAGTGGTTCTGAAGGATGCGTGACGTAGGAAATCAGCGTTACGGTAGCTCAGTTAGAAGTCCTACGATATCCTTTAAGGAGTCCGCTAGATCCTGGAGTCCTGTAGAATGCGCCGGACGTCCTAGGAGTCCTCCATGATGCGTGACGTAGGAAATCAGCGTTACGACAGCTCAGTCTAGAAGTCCTACGATATCCCTTGAGGAGTCCACTTGATCCTGGAGTCCTGTAGGATGCGCCGTGGGGATCCTTCACGGTGAGGGGTGCCCCGGAGTGTTATCGGAGGGGCTGTTAGGACCTCTCCGTCGCTGCTGGAACACAGCGGGGCCGAACTTGTAGACCAGCTTCCTTTCCGGGACCGAGATCAACATGCCGGTCCGATAGTGATACCTGAGGGGGGGAGAAGGAGGGGTGAGGGGTGCGAGTAAGGGGGGAGGGGAGTAAAGTGGGTGAGGGGAGGAAAAGTGAGGGGAAGGAGGAGGAAGGAGGAGGCCGTTTGAGGGTGAGGAAGGGAGGAAATAGAAGAAAAGGAGGAAGGGGAGAAAAGGGGGTAAGGGCGTGAGGCAGGGGAGGATAAGTGAGGGGAAGGAAGGGGAAGGGGGAGAAGTTTCAGTGTGAGGAAGGGAGGGGAGAGAAAAGTGTGAGGGAGCGAGGGAGAGAGAAGGGAAGAGAATTAAGTTAGGTGTGAGAGAGAGAAGAGAGGAAAGAGGAGGAGGAAGATTGAGAGAGGAGTTGAAAGGGGAGTGGAAGAAGTAGCCTAACAAAATCATTATTGCTATCATTATTAACAAGTAGAATTAAGTGATTGAAGAAGAAAAGAACGAATTAAATTAATGCCTCGTGTAGGAGAGAGAGGAGCGAAAGAAAACGTAACCCCAAACACCACATTTCAAGGCAGACTCCTCCATTTCTCACCTCAGAGCACGGTCGAAATAGTCATATAAAGGCTTGGTCGTCTTTGGCTCTGACGTTATGAGACCTCGTGTGGGGGAAGGAGGGGGGGAGAGGGGTGAAGTAAAGGAAAACTAGCCCTCAAACAGACATTTCAAGGCAAACTCCTCCATTTCTCATCTCAAAGCACGGGTGAAATAGTCATATAAGGGTTTGGTCGTCTTTGGCTCTGACGTTATGAGACCTCGTGTGGGGGAAGGAGGGGGGGGAGGGGTGAAGTAAAGGAAAACTAGCCCTCAAACAGACATTTCAAGGCAAACTCCTCCATTTCTCACCTCAAAGCACGGTCGAAATAGTCATAAGGGCTTGGTCGTCTTTGGCTCTAACGTTATGAGACCTCGTGTGTGGGAAGGAGGGGGGGAGAGGGGTGAAGTAAAGAAAAACTAGCCCTCAAACAGACATTTCAAGGCAAACTCCTCCATTTCTCACCTCAAAGCACGGGCGAAATAGTCATAAGGGCTTGGTCGTCTTTGGCTCTAACGTTGTGAGACCTCGTGTGGGGGGAGCGAGTTGGGGGAGATAGAGAAACAAAAGAAAACGTAGCCCCAAACAGATATCTCAAGGCAAACTTCTCCATTTCTCACCTCAAAGCACGGGCGAAATAGTCATAGGGAAGGGCGTTCTGGCTTGGTCGTCTCTGTCCCCAGCGGTATGAGACCTCGTGTGGGCTGGTCAGGCGGAAGGTTCTGTCCCCTTGGTTCTCCCAACGTATGATAGAGGGATTCGAATTCGGGTCCTCGAGTAGATCAAGTAAAAATTCCCATAACTTTGGACCTCTGTCTCTCCGCGTCTCTGTTGGTTGAGAGAGAGATGAAAGGTGGTTATCATCAAAATTATTATTATTATTATTATCATTATCATTATTATTTTTGTTATTAGTAGTAGCAATAGTAGCAGTAGGTGAGATAGAGAGACACTAAACATGAAAAAAAAAGGAACAAGTGAGAGGAAGAAATAGATATAGATAGATAGATACAGAAATGGCTGGAAAAACATAAACTAATTAGTCATATATAGTAGTAGTAGTAGTAATAATAGTAGTAGTTCACAAGTATGTATATATAAATTATTTTCCTGCTTCCTTTTATTAATTCAAGTATTTTAGAGTTAAAAGTTCAGCCGTAACGAATGAGAGAGAGAGAGAGAGAGAGAGAGAGAGAGAGAGGTCTGGAAATCAACACACACACACACACACACACACATTCGCCTCACACACTTCCACATGTTGGTTTTCCTCCTTTGCATTCTCAACCTTCACTTTTCCCTCCTCCTCCTCTTCCTCTTCCCCCTCTTACTGTGTTCTTCCTCGGTTCAGTTTCTTATTTTTAACATGTATTTATTTTTTCTACATTTGCGTCAAGGAAAAAAAATATAAAAAACTATTACTATCACTACTACTACCATTATTATTACTATTATTATCATTATCATTGGTGATCTTCATGTAGTACTCACCCTGTTGATAGCAGAGGGGGGACGGAACCTCAGAGGGGGTCGGGGACGAGGGGGGCACGCCATGAGGGGGGCCGGACGGTAGGGGGGCGGGGAGGTATCCTTGATGAGCGTTAGGAGTCGAAAGGTGTACGGGAGGGGAAATAGTGGAGGACTCAAACTCATTATGCAAAGGGTACGCAGGTTGGTAGCCCCCCATAGACACCCCCCCGTAGTCCGTAGTGGGGGTCAGCGCTCCCTCACTGGGGTAGTAATGCTCCGTGGGTTGGTAGTGCGGGGTGTGGGGGGGCGGCGTCGAGTCCTGCCACGGGTTCAAGTTGGGGTGACCCGCGGGGTGCCTCGGGAGGAGTTCGTGGAAAGTGGTGCCATTTGCGGGGTGTTGGATCAGCTGTGGGGGCGGGGGGGAGGCCTGGTGGTGGTGGTGGTGGTGGTGTGGGTGGTGTCTGTAGTGGTGGTGGTGGTAGTGGTAGCGTTCTGTGGTGGTGGTGGTGGTGATGAGAGAGAGAGAGAGAGAGAGAGAGAGAGAGAGAGAGAGAGAGAGAGAGAAAGAAAAAAAGTGAAAGGAAGAGATAGATAGACAGACAGATAGATAATGAAAAAAAGAAAAAAAATAAGAAATAGAATAAATTAAAGAAAAAAGATAGATAGATAGATGTAGAAAGAGAGAGAGAGAGAGAAAACGAGAGAGAAAATAAATGAAAGGAAGACATAGATAGAGATAATGAAGAAAGAAAGAAAAAAATAAGAAAGAAAATAAAACAAAGAAAAAAAGATAGATAGATAGATAGATGGATGTAGAGAGAGAGAAAGAGGAAGAGGGGGAGAAAAAAAGACATATATTAAGCAGTTATTCATTATTATTATTATTATTATTTTTTATTAACGTTTTGGACCGTAATTGCTTTCGGGGTAATGATGATTTATGAGTCTTCAAATTGGCTCTTAAAAATTTTACTCACATCATAAATTTCTAATATTAAGTCATTTTTTCTTATATATATTTTGAGGTGAATTTCGTTTAAGAACACACACACACACATCTCTCTCTCTCTCTCTCTCTCTCTCTCTCCATCCATTCCTATCCCGCTTCCTCCTATACCTTCTCTCTCTCTCTCTCTCTCTCTCTCTCTCTCTCTCTCTCTCTCTCTCACAGCATCCTTCTTTCTCCTCCCCCCCCCCTCTCTCTCTCTCTCTCTAATACACAGCTTCTCTCTTTCTTCTCTTCTCCCTCCTCACAACATCCATCCCCCCACCCTCTCTCTCTCTCTCTCTAATACACAGCATCTCTCTTTCTCTTCTCCCTCACAGCATCCCTCTCCCTCTCTCTTCTTCTTCCATTCCTATCCCTCCATCCCCTTCCCGTACCTTGCCGTTGCTGGTTCTCGCTAAACTCCCGCAGCTTCCTGAAGAACAAAGCGCCGTGAAGGGGGTGGAGCTCGGAAAATTGGGCCTGCGTCATGGAACACAGCTGGTGCCCCGTACAGTCCGTGAAGCCTGTCAGATTGTCGCATCCAATGTTGTTCTCGTGGCAGACCTGTCGTAACCATTCCAGGACTTGCTGTTATGGGGGAGAGAGGGAGTGAGGGAGGGGTGAGGTAAGGTAGGGATAGGAATGGATGGAGAGTAAGAGAGAATTGAAGAAGGATTGAAGGAGGGAAAGTATAGAGGAGTGAAAGATAGAAAGGAGAAAAAAATGAGAGGTTTAAATAGATAGATATATAGATATAGAGATAGATAGATAGATAGATAGATAGAGAGAGAGAGAGAGAGAGAGGGGCAGACACACACACACACACACACACACAGAAACACTCCCTACCCGCCCCCTTCACTCCACCACCATCACCACCACCACCACCATCACCACCACCTTCGTAAACCCCCACTTCACCACCTCACAACCCAAACTACCACCACCACCACCACTAACCTCATTGGACCACTGGCTGACGGGGAAGTAGTGGTAGGTTCCGGCGTGGGGGGAGTTAGTGGTGGGGGCTTCGTTGTACATGGTGAAATCTGAGTACTGGAAACCGCTGCGCCATCTGTAGAGTAGAGTTAGAGTTAGTGTGAGAAGAAGTAGGGAGGAGGTGGTGGGGGACGAGGAAGGAAAGGGAGTGTAAGAGGTAGAGAAGAGGAAAGTAGTGTTGATGGACAAGAGATCGTGAATAAAGTACTGTAGGAGGGAAAAGTTAGAGTTAGTGTGAGAAGAGGTAGAGGAGGAAGTGAGAGAAGAGTTAGCGTGAGTGAACATGGAATACAGCAAATGCGGAAAATACAACAAATGCGAAAATCAGCGAAGATGTTACAAGTTTTTATATACATTTTTCAACCAGATTGGCAGTGAGGGAGATAGCTTGGGAACACGGCCGAAGGGAATTAAGCAAGACCCTGATAATACTGATAAAAAAAAAAAAGGTTATTTTAGAAGTTACCATAGAGATGCTTGGGAACACGGCCGAAGGGAATTAAGCAAGACCCTGATAATACTGATAAAACAAAAGGGTTATACATAGCGAAGTTACCATAGTTTTTATATAGTACATTTTTCAACTTGGCGACAACAGACCAGATTCACAGTGAGGGAGATGCTTGGGAACACGGCCGAAGGGAATTTAGCAAGACCTTGATAATACTGATCAAACAAAAGTTATATATGGCTACTACTACTACTACTACTACTACTACTACTACATGTAAACTGAACTATATACATTTTTTCCTGGTTTCCTCTATACAGAATTGAATTAAACAAAGGATATATGTATAAAGCAGTAATTGAATCTATCAGGAAGGAAAGGGAAGGAAGGGAAGGGGAGGAAAGGGAAGGGAAGGGAGATTTACTATGACGCAGTCTTGCTTACTAATCAACCCCGAAGTAATGGAAACGTTCTATCGTAAAGGATGTGGCTTGTTACGAACGTGTGTGTGTGTGTGTGTAATTACAACAGAGGCGGAGAAAATGAAGCTGTTTTTTGTTTGTTTGTTGTTATCGCTCTTCTTCTTATCATTTTTTATGTTTTTCCTATTATTATTTTCTTGCATTATTTCCTTCCTTTATCCCTTTTTCCCTATGTTCTCTCCTCTTCACACAGCTGTTTTTTTTTCTTTCTTTTCCTCTATGTTTTTATTGTTATTATTTTCTTGCAGTCTCCCCTCCTTCATCTCCCTCTCCTCTTCCTACAGCTGTTTTCACTTTCCATGTTTCCCTGTTTCTGTGGTGTCTTGGGAGCCTAGTGCCTTTGCAGGGTCACGGGGCATCGCTGGAGTGACCTCGTGTTGAACCAGCGACTATTCCGTGAGACTGAATCGAGGCTTGTCATCAGCTTAGGGCCGCTTTCACAGTCACTTTGTTTTGATCGTTACCAATGGCTGTTACCGCCGCCTTAGTATTTCCACGTAAAACTGGCCGATGGGGTAGTGGCGGCTGCGGGGTTAGCCTAGCCCCGCACCTTACCACACATTCTCAACAGCTCTCCCTTCCTCTGCAGCCGCCACTATCGCTAAATCGAGGCCTGTCATCAGCTTAGTCCGTGAACGCCAACACCGGCTATACAAACACGAGTCACCTAACCTAACCTAACCAGCGACTACTCCCTGTCACTGAATCGAGGCCTGTCATCAGCTTAGTCCGTGAACACCAACTCCGGCTATACTAACACGAGTCACCTAACCTAACCAGCGACTACTCCCTGTCACTGAATCGAGGCCTGTCATCAGCTTAGCCCGTGAACGCCAACACTGGCTATACTAACACGAGTCACCTAACCTAACCAGCGACTATTCCGTGTCACTGAATCGCGGCCTGTCATCAGCTCAGTCCGTGAACGCCTGAATCATCTTGGTCATCGTCCTCTGAACTAATTCTAGCAAGTTGGTGCCCACACTACAGAATGGACATCAACTTGCTAGAATCAGTTCAGAGGAGGATGGCTGAGGAACCTCCCATATCAAGATAGGCTGAAACATCTCAACTTACATTCTCTCTTACACTCTCTCTCTCTCTCTCTCTCTCTCTCTCTCTCTCTCTCTCTCTCTAGCGGAAATCTATTGACGTAATCGGATACCGACGCAGATTTTTTATGTCAGATGTTATTGTTGTAGGAAAAAGGATGTTAATGTTTGTTTGTTTGTATGTGTGTGTTTGTGTGTGTGTGTGTGTGTGTGTGTGTGTGTGTGTGTGTGTGTGTGTGTGTGTGTGGGTGATGACGAGATATATGATTTTAGATTCGTGAAGAGAGAGAGAGAGAGAGAGAGAGAGAGAGAGAGAGAGAGAGAGAGAGAGAGAGAAGGCAAATAAGTAAACAAGAATTGAAGAAGAAAAAGAAAATGATAAACGAGAAATATTAAAAAAACGGAGGAATAAAATTGAAATAAAATAAATAATGAAAAATAAATAAAGAAAGGGAAGAGAAAAAGGAGAGAAACAGAAGGAAAGAAAATGAAAGAGAAAGGGAGAATAAAATTAAGAGAGAGAGAGAGAGAGCAGAAAGGGAGGGGAAAGGAAGGGAAGGAGAAGGGGAGAGAAAGAGAAGGAAGAAAGGGGGGGAAGTAGAAAAGGGAGAAGAAAAGGGAGGGGAAGTAGAGGAGGAGGAAAAAGGGAGGTACAGAAAGGAAAGGGAAGGGAAAGAGAGAGAAGTCTGACCTGACAGGTGTTTAGATTAAGCCCATAGACTCACCTCTAAATTTCAGGTCAGGTCACGTCAGGTCTAATTGCCTCTCATACACTGACATAACCTAACCTGACCTAGACACACAGGGAGGATGGGGAGTGCCAATACAATTGTCACATTCAAAAATAGACTAGATAAATTCATGGACAGCGATATTAGGTGGGGTTAGATACACGGGAGCTGAGGGTCAAAGGAGCTACCTTTGGCCTCCTACCTACCTCCTCTTGCAGACTCTTATGTGTATGTTTATGTTAAGTGTGACCTGGCAGGTGTTTAGATTAAGCCCCTAGCCACACCTATAAATGTCAGGTCAGGTCACGATAAGTCAGGTCTTACTACCTCTCATACACTGACATAATCTAACCTGACCTACACACACACACACACACACACACACACACACACTACTTTTCAGGCGTGAGAAAGGAAGTGCGCGTAGAGAAAAAAATATAGGAAAAATAAAGAAAAAATAAGGTTGAGAAAATAATAAAAATAAGAAGAAAAATAGAAAGGTTTTTGTGAGAATTTTTTATGTGTGTGTGTGTGTGTGTTCTATCATTTTCCTGCTACTACTACTATTACCACTACTACTACTACTACTACTACTACTATTACTACTTTCTCCAAATGTAAATCTTATTCATATATTTGTATAGTTTTTTTTTTTGTATTGAAGAAGGAAAAGTTTCTGGGCTTGAAATAAAGAATAAAAAATGAAATAATGTCGAGTTTGTGATGGTTGTCCAATGTGTTTTTCTCTCTCTCTCTCTCATTCTTCCTTTATGTTTTCTCTTTTTAACTTTTTCTCCTTAACTGACTGACAAACACTCTCTCTCTCTCTCTCTCATGCCTCCCCATTTATTTCTAAGCTATTTTCCTTTATTTTTTTAATCTTTTTAACGTTTCTCCTTAACTAACTAACTGACTGCCTGGTTGACTGACTGACTGACTGACAAACTAACTAACTAAACTGTTTAATCTGGGCCGGAAACTCGAATACATTTTTTTCCCACTCTTTCCTTTGGTTCATTTATTTTTTTGCATTTATTTGTTTTTATCAAATTTTCGAAACACACTGACGATAAAACTTGATAACTGCAAGGATAGAGGAAGTCTGTCCCCCCCCCCCTCTCTCTCTCTCACACACACACACACACACACACACACACACACATGCACACACACGCGCACACACACTACCTTATTCTCCCTCACCCTAATCTCCCTTTCCTAACATTCTCTTCTTAACCTCACTATCCTCACCCTTCCCTTTCCTTAATCTTATCGTAATCTCCCTTAATTCTTCCTTAACTTAATTCAGCTTACTCTCCCTTTCCTTAATCTTACCCTTAGTTACCTACGCCTACTGACTCTCCCTCCTATTCTGACTGACTGACTGATTGAGTGACTGACAGCTTAATAATTTTATAATGAACAAACTGATTTACTTACTGACTGACTGACTGACTGACTAACGATGCCTTTGAAACACTAACTGACTGACTGACTGACTGATTGACTGACTGACTGACCTCTTCTTTCCCTTCCAGCTCTTCTGTTTCCTACACTAACTAGTACTTCTAACACACACACATACACACAAACAAACACCCAAACACACACGTACACACAAAACCTCACCCAACAAACACACAAACACGCACACACACACACACAAACACACACGTACACACAAAACCTCACCCAACAAACACACAAACACGCACACACACACACAAACACACACGTACACACAAAACCTCACCCAACAAACACACACACAGTCACACACATACTCACGAATCGAGCTGCAAGGTGTTCAGTTCTGTGGCCAGGCTCTCAATAGGCATTCCCAGAGCCATGTATGCAGCCTCCCCAACTACTGAAGTCAAACTGAAGCACATCCTTTCATCAGCCTGACTATATACCCCCTCACCACACTTGATCTTGATGTCATAGGCGACTTGGGGAAGGGGTTGTGGGGGTGGAGAGAAGGAGACGAGGAGGAGGAGGAGGGAGGGATAGGAAAACGTCTTGGAGGGAAAAAAGGAGGGGCTAGACTAGAGAGAGAGAGAGAGAGAGAGAGAGAGAGAGAGAGAGAGAGAGGGGGAAAGGAAAAAAAGAATACACAAGATAAGATCAAAATGTAAATAACAACAACGACAACAACAACAACAAAAACAACAGTAGCTATATATGGGTCTGAATATCTGTGTGAATCTATGTAAATCGGTGTAAATCAAGGCCCATATAATATATCTAGCTAATGAACTCAATATCTATGTATATCAGTGTAAATTAAGCTCTATATATCTAGCTAGTGGTCTGTATATCTATGTAAATCTATGTGAATCTATGTAAATCAAATTCCTATATATCTAGCTAAGGGTTTGGGTACCTATGTAAATCTATGTAAATCAAGTTCCTATATATCCTGCTAAGGGTCTGAATATCTATGTAAATCTATGTGAATCTATGTAAATCAAGTCCCTATATGTCGAGCTAATAGTCTGGGTACCTATGTAAATCTATGTAAATCAAGTCCCAATATATCTAGCTAAGGGTCTCAATATCTTTGTGAATTTATATAAATCAGGGCCGAATATATCCTGCTCAGGGTCTGGATATCTATGTAAATCAAATCTCTATATATATCCTGCTAAGGGTCTGAATATCTATGTGAATCTATGTAAATCAAAGCCATATAATAATATATATATCCTGCTAAGGGTCTGGATATCTATGTGAATCTATGTAAATCAAATCCCTATAATAATATATATCCTGCTAAGGGTCTGGATATCTATGTGAATCTATGTAAATCAAGTTCCCATTTTTCTCCCCATAAGCGAAAAGGACAATAAGTTTTTTACCCATTTCTACCCATATTAGTTCACCCTACATCTTGCTCGCTCATTGGTCAGCTCAGGCCACGCCCCCTAACTCTTTCCTGCGATTTGATTGGTCCGTCACATGCCGGTCCCTAATGACGTCAGCATCCGGTCAAAAGGAGAGAGAGAGAGAGAGAGAGAGAGAGAGAGAGAGAGAGAGAGAGAGAGAGAGAGAGAGAGAGAGAGAGAGAGAGGGGGTAGATAGATAGAAAGGTAGATTGGGAAATAGAGAGAGAGAGAGAGAGAGAGAGAGAGAGAGAGAGAGAGAGAGAGAGAGAGAGAGAGAGAGAGAGAGAGAGAGAGAGAATGGATTTATTTATTATCTCCCGCCTTCGTCCGTCTGTCTGTCTGTCTGTCTGTCTAAAAAGAAAATCGTAATAAAATGTCATAAAATTCACATTACAAAAAAAAAAAAAAAAAAAAAAATGAACGTCGAAAAATTATGAACTTTTTCGAAAACAACAACAAAAAGAAAACTAAGTGAACGATGTCGCGTTAATAATAGACAAAAATAATAGACGGAAATAATAGACAGAAATGACAGACAGAAATAATAGACAGAAATAATAGACAGAAATAATAGACAGAAATGACAGACAGAAATAATA
>NC_066567.1:1666974-1674474 GCF_024679095.1 Eriocheir sinensis | reverse complement strand
TGGACAAGGATCATGTATTAAAAGTGTTTAACGACCAGAATAAAAGTTTGTGAACCACTGTCTTAAACCTTTCAGGACACACGCACCCATATATGACAAGGCTTTCGTAGGGGCTTGTGTGTTAGTATTGCCAATGTAGTTTTATGAGCCGAGTGACAGTATGACAAGGCTTTGGTGGAGGTTGTTTTGTTAGTGTTTCCATGGGTAGCTTGGCAAGGGTTTGGGAGAGGTTGCTGTGTTAGTATTGCCGTGGGTAGTTTTATGAGCCTAGTAACAATTTGACAATCCTTTGGTGGAGGTTGTTGTGTTAGTATTTTCATGGGTTGTTGTGTTTGTATTGCCAATGTAGTTTCATGAGCCGAGTGACAGTATGACAAGACTTTGGTGGAGGTTGTCATGTTAGTGTTTCCATGGGTAGTTTAGTGAGCCTAGTGATAGTTTGACAGGGCTTTCGTAGAGGTTGTTGTGTTAGTGTTTCCATGGGTAGTTTCATGAGCCGAGTGACAGTATGACAAGACTTTGGTGGAGGTTGTTATGTTAGTGTTTCCATGGGTAGTTTAGTGAGCCTAGTGATTGTTTGACATGAATTTGGTGGAGGTTGTTATGTTAGTATTTCCATGGGTAGTTTGGTGAGCCTAGTGATTGTTTGACATGACTTTGGTGGAGGTTGTTATGTTAGTATTTCCATGGGTAGTTTAGTGAGCCTAGTGATTGTTTGACATGACTTTGGTGGAGGTTGTTATGTTAGTGTTTCCATGGGTAGTTTGGTGAGCCTAGTGATTGTTTGACATGACTTTGGTGGAGGTTGCTGTGCTAGTGTTTCCATGGGTAGTTTAGTGAGCCTAGTGATTGTTTGACATGACTTTGGTGGAGGTTGCTGTGCTAGTGTTTCCATGGGTAGTTTAGTGAGCCTAGTGATTGTTTGACATGACTTTGGTGGAGGTTGTTATGTTAGTATTTCCATGGGTAGTTTGAAGGGCCTGGTGACAGCTTGGCAAGGCTTTGGCAGAGGTTGTTATGTTAGTATTTCCATGGGTAGTTTGGTGAGCCTAGTGATAGTTTGACAAGACTTTGGTGGAGGTTGTTATGTTAGTATTTCCATGGGTAGTTTGGTGAGCCTAGTGATTGTTTGACAAGACTTTGGTGGAGGTTGTTATGTTAGTATTTCCATGGGTAGTTTGGTGAGCCTAGTGATAGTTTGACAGGGCTTTCGTAGAGGTTGTTATGTTAGTATTTCCATGGGTAGTTTGGTGAGGCTAGTGATAGTTTGACAAGACTTTGGTGGAGGTTGTCATGTTAGTGTTTCCATGGGTAGTTTAGTGAGCCTAGTGATTGTTTGACATGACTTTGGTGGAGGTTGTTATGTTAGTATTTCCATGGGTAGTTTGGTGAGGCTAGTGATAGTTTGACAGGGCTTTCGTAGAGGTTGTTGTGTTAGTATTGCCATGGATAATTTGACAAAGCTTTCGTAGAGGTTGTTGTGTTAGTATTGCCATGGGTAGTTTGAGGAGCCTAGTGAGAGTTTGACAAGGCTTCTGTTGTCTCATGAACGTGGAAAAACATCTTATTACTGAGGAAGTAGATATGAACTTAGAGTACACATATAGAGTGACTGTTTGGGTTGTAGTTAGGTTATGTTAAGGGCCTTGACACACACATGAAAGCCAGCAACTTAAGGTAAAAATTAAAGAAAGAGATTAGATTTTTAGATAGAAATAATAATAATAATAATAATAATAATAATAATAATAAGAAGAAGAAGAAGAAGAAGAAAAAGAAAAAGAAGAAGAAGAAGAAGAAGAGGAAAAAATAAAAATAAATGTGTTTAAACGGGAAACCACACACACACACACACACACACACACACACACACACACACACACACACACACACACACACACACACACACACACACACACACACACACACTACTCACATTTCGTCGTGTTGAGCAGTAGAAGTAGTAGCACTAGTAGTAGTAGTAGTAGTAGTGGTGGTGGTGGTGGTGGTAGTGTAGGCAGCCGTGGTGGAGGTTGCAGTAGTAGTAGTAGTAGAAGTAGTAGTAGTAGGTTAGATAGGAATAAGTAGGAAAAAGAAAATAACAATAGTAATAGTAGTAGTAGTAGTAGTAGTAGTAGTTATATAGATAGTAGTAGCAGTGTTAGCAGTAGTAGTAGTAGTAATAGTAGCAGGGGTAGGAAAATCAGTAGTAGTAGTAATAGTAGTAGTCGTAGTAGTAGTGATAGCTGAAGTAGTCCAGCGTGCAGACCAACGCTTACTGAGGTGATAGCCGGGTGGGTTCTTCGTCCCGGTGCGCTTCCCCGCTATCGGCTCTTCCGTGTATGCGCTATCTGGCTCACTTCACGCGCCTTCACGGAAAACGCTCTACCCTACCCTGCCCCCGTCTGGCTCCCCCTCCGCCCTCCTCTCCCTCTTGGTCTCTTACGCTCCCTGCCCCGGTCTGACTCCCTCTCCCCCCTCCTCGCCCTCTTGGTCTCTTACTCTCCCTGCCCCGGTCTGACTCCCTCTCCCCCCTCCTCGCCCTCTTGGTCTCTTACTCTCCCTGCCCCGGTCTGACTCCCTCTCCCCCCTCCTCTCCCTCTTGGTCTCTTACGCTCCCTGCCCCGGTCTGACTCCCTCTCCCCCCTCCTCGCCCTCTTGGTCTCTTACTCTCCCTGCCCCGGTCTGACTCCCTCTCCCCCCTCCTCGACCTCTTGGTCTCTTACTCTCCCTGCCCCGGTCTGTCTCCCTCTCCCCCCTCCTCGCCCTCTTGGTCTCTAACTCTCCCTGACCTCTCTAACCTTCCCTTCCTCTCCCTTCGATTCTCTCCCTTCCTCTTCCTCCCTTCTCCCTGCAACTCTCTCCCGTTCCGCGCCTTCACTTTCCTTCCTCTCCCTGTTGGTCTCTTACTCTCCTGACCTCTCTAACCTTCCCTTCCTCTCCCTTCGATTATCTCCCTTCCTCTTCCTCCCTTCTCCCTTCAACTCTCTCCCTTTCCTCTCCTTCACTTTTCCTTCCTCTCCCTGTTGGTCTCTTACTCTCCCTGACCTCTCTAACCTTCCCTTCCTCTCCCTTCGATTATCTCCCTTCCTCTTCCTCCCTTCTCCCTTCAACTCTCTCCCTTTCCTCTCCTTCACTTTCCCTTCCTCTCCCTGTTGGTCTCTTACTCTCCCTGACCTCTCTAACCTTCCCTTCCTCTCCCTTCCTCTCCCTTCGATTTTCTCCCTTTCCTCTTCCTCACTTTCCCTTCCTTTCCCTGTTGGTCTCTTACTCTCCCTGACCTCTCTAACCTTCCCTTCCTCTCCCTTCCTCTTCCTTCCTTTTCCTCATTTCTCCCTGCCTTCTCCCTTCCTCTCCCTGTTGGTCTCTTACTCTTCCTGACCTCTCTTACCTTCCCTTTCTCTTCCTTACTTCCTCACTTCTCCCTTCCCTATCTCTCCCTTTCCTCTCCCTCACTTTCCCTCCCTTTTCCTGTTGGTCTCTTACTCTCCCTGACCTCTCTGACCTTCCCCTTCCTCTCCCTTCCTCTTCCTCCCTTCTCCCTTCGACTCTCTCCCTTTCCTCTTCCTCACTTTCCCTTCCTCTCCCTGTTGATTTTGTACTCTCCCTGACCTCTCTAACCTTCCCTTCCTCTCCCTTCTTCCTTCCTCTTCCTCACTTCTCCCTGCCTTCTCCCTTCTCCCTTACACCCCTCGACTCTAACCCTATCCTATCCCTCCCTTTCCCTGAGTCTCCCTTCCTCTCCCTTAATTCTTTGACCTCCCTGAATTCTCCCTTGAAATATAAACCTCTCCTTCCTTCTTTCTCCCTTCCCCTGTCGCTTCCTTCCTCTCCCTCCCTCTCCCTTCCTCTCCCTCTCTCACCCTGATATCACCCTGACGTCTCACTCTCCCTTGCACTCTGAACTCCTCCTTAACTATTCAAAAGCGTCCAATCTCTCCCTGATCTTCTTTACCTTCCTTCTAACTCTCTTCTGCTTCCGTGGCTAAGTGGTTACTGTGCCTAGCTACGAATTCGTGGGACCATGTTCGGATCCCGGCCCAAACAGTTGGCGTGCAGCTCACCCACGTGTACTGGACAAGGGGGGTAGGGGGTGACATGGAGAGAGGTTAGGACAGGGGGGATACGTGGGGACAAGGGGGGACACGTGGGGACAGGGGGAGACACGTTATGACGGGGGGACACGTTATGACAGGGGGAACAAGTTATGACAGGGGGGGACAAGTTATGACAGGGGGTAGGACAGGTGGGGACAAGGGGGACCGGATTTAATAGGTCAAAGTAGGCTGGGGGAGGGGTACCTGGGGTCACCTGGGGGAGGCACTGTGGTAACCCGGAGGTCACACTGGCCCTGTGACCCGGGGTGACGGGCTCCCCACAAGGTCAAGAGTCAGTGTGACGGAGTTGAGCATTGAGGCAACGAAGAGCTGTACCGTATGCTCCCTGTAACGCTTTCCAACCCCTTATTAACGGTATCCAACGCCTTGTTAATGGTATCCAACTCCTTATTAATGGTATCCAACTCCTTATTAATGGTATCTAATCCCTTCCTCTGTGGTATTTGCATTCTAGCACCTCGTCTCTCTACTGATGTTCTTATCTCTATCTGCTCACCTATACAGGATTGAGAGGAGGAGGAGGAGGAGGAGGAGGAAGAAGAGATGGGGAAAGGAGGAATGAAAGGAAGAAAGAGGGAGAAAATATAAACTCTCTCTCTCTCTCTCTCTCTCTCTCTCTCTCTCTCTCTCTCTCTCTCTCTCTCTCTCTCTCTCTCTCTCTCTCTCTCTCTCCTCCCACCCTTTTTACCAAGTCGTACCACTATGCGAATTCCTCTCTATCTCTCTCTCTATCTCCTCTCTCTCTTATGATTTTTCTCTTAGATAGGATCAGATTGTGTTTGGGGAAAGACCGATAAGGGAGAAGAGGTAAGTGGGCGGTAGTATTAGCAGTAGTAGTAGTAGTAGTAGTAGTAGTAGTAGTAGTGGTGGTGGTGGTAGTAGTAATAATAATAATAATAATAATAATAATAATAATAATAATAATAATAATAATAATAATAATAATTTGTATATTTGTCTTTCTCTCTTTCTTTTTTTCTTTCTTTCTTTCTTTATCTTTCTCTTCATTAGCATTATCTACAGTCTATACTACGCAACCTCTCTCTCTCTCTCTCTCTCTCTCTCTCTCTCTCTCTCTCTCTCTCTCTCTCTCTCTCTCTCTCTCTCTCTCTCTCTCTCTCTCTCGCTGTCTCGTTATCAGTGCAAGTTTGTATCTAATCAATCTCTCTCTCTCTCTCTCTCTCTCTCTCTCTCTCTCTCTCTCTCTCTCTCTCTCTCTCTCTCTCTCTCTCTCTCTCTCTCTCTCTCTCTCTCTCTCTCTCTCTCTCTCTCTCAGTGTGGGAAGAACCAAAATAATAAAAAAAGAGGAAGGAAATGAGAAATTAGTAACAACAGGACAGGAAGAGGGAGTGGAGGAGGAGGTGGAAGAGGAGGAGGAGGAGGAGGAGGAGGAGGAGGAGGAGGAGGAGGAAGAGGAGGAGGAGGTGGAAGAGGAGGAGGAGGAGGTGGAGGAGGAGGAGAGAATATAATGTAAAAGGAAGATATAATACAAGAGATAAGATTAAAAAAATAACAAGAATAAGAAAAAAATGAAAATAATTAAAAGAGAAAGAATGATGATTATGGAGGAGGAGGAGGAGGAGGAGGAGGAGGAAGTGGAGGAGGAGGAAAAAAAGGACAAAATTACATATCAAATCCGAATTATCAAGAGAGAGAGAGAGAGAGAGAGAGAGAGAGAGAGAGAGAGAGAGAGAGAGAGAGAGAGAGAAACACTTATGGAATGAAATTTAAAACGCAGACGTGTGTGTGTGTGTGTGTGTGTGTGTGTGCATCGTTGTTAAGCGCATTCCAACTTCTGTAATAGAGCGATTCATTGCTCTCTCTCTCTCTCTCTCTCTCTCTCTCTCTCTCTCTCTCTCTCTCTCTCTCTCTCTCTCTCTCTCTCTCTCTCTCAACAAAAAAAGTTAAACCATAAAAAAAACGACGTTAAAAATAACCAGACCTTCTTCCTCCTCTTCCTCCTCCTCCTCCTCCTCCTCCTCCTCCTCCTCCTCCTCCTCCTCCTCCTCCTCCTCTTCTCACCTTAATCGTCTCACTGCGAATTTTATTGAGGAAAAAGCGAGGTAAGTCTGCGCCCACGTGTACTGGACAGGGGGGGACAGGGGGTGACAGGGGGGACAAGTGGGGACGGAGGGACAGGCTACGACAGGGGGGGGGGCAGGTGGGGACAGGGGAGGACAGGTGGGGATAGGTCAGAGTAAGTAATAGGGTTCAACCAGGTGAGTCAGCGAGGGACAGGTTTGGACAGGGGGGGGGGACAGGTGGGGACAAGAGAGACAGGTGGGGATAGGTCATAGTAGGTCATGGGGTATAACCAGGTGAGTAGGACAGGTAGATACAGTTAAGTCGGCTGGTTTTTATGTGGTTGCTAAGTTAGGTGGGTGAGGGTGGGTGGATAGGTGGATGATAGGTGGGGGACAGGTGGAATTGCATGATAAAGTAAGTGGATGACAGATACATTAGCCAGATTCTATGGTAAAACTGCTTAGAATAGCCGATAGAAAAGTGGATGAAAAGTGGATGATAAGTGGGTGAAAAGTGGATGAAAAAGTGGATGAAAAGTGGATAAGTGGGTGAAAAGTGGATGAAAAGTGGATGAAAAGTGGGTGAAAAGTGATGAAAAGTGGATGAAAAGTGGATAAGTGGGTGAAAAGTGGATGAAAAGTGGATGATAAGTGGATGATAAGTGGATGATAAGTGGGTGAAAAGTGGGTGATAAGTGGATGATAAGTGGGTGAAAAGTGGATGAAAAGTGGATGAAAAGTGGGTGATAAGTGGATGATATATGGGTGAAAAGTGGATGAAAATGTATTAAAACTGGATGAAAAATGGATGAAAAGTGGAAGATGGAAAAATGGATGAAAATACAAACATAATGGATGACAAAAACTGGATGACAACACAACCACCAGACAGACAAAACAAAACAAACAAAAAAACAAAACAAACAAAAACAAAGTGGATGAACGAGCAACAAGGATGAGGCCCTCCCCCCCCCCTCACACACACACACGGATGACTGGATGAGCCCAAGAGAGGTGGATGCGGACAGGTGTTATCAAAATCGCCCCATTATGCCTCTGTCAGGTAACTTAAGGTGTGGGAGGGAGACAAGATATGGAGGCGGGATGCTGGAGAGGCGACAAAGGAAGTGGGAGGGAGGGAGGGTGAGGAGGAAGAGGGGGAGGAAGAGAGATGGAGGGAGGGAGGGAGGGTGAGGAGGAAGAGGGGGAGGAAGAGAGAGAGAGGGAGGGAGGGTGAGGAGGAAGAGGGGGAGGAAGAGAGAGGGAGGGAGGGAGGGAGAGGGAGAGTCTGAGGAGGAAGACGGGGAGGAAGAGAGAGAGAGGGAGGGAGGGTGAGGAGGAAGAGGGGGAGGAAGAGA